>NC_140989.1:129811285-130017237 GCF_052327205.1 Somniosus microcephalus | reverse complement strand
CTCTAGGAGGGCCCGCCCGCACGCGCCAGGAACCCGCCGTACAATTGGTCGACCTCGACATCACTCTATTGCTAATGAGCAGATAATGAGATGCTAATGAGCGGAATGTTGAACATTTTTTTGGATACCGCGGGCGCAATTTTTGTCTGGCCGAAACGTAAATATGCTTTTGACGGTTCTGGAATCGTAAGCTTTCTTTCGATGTAACACACGTGTAGGTACGCTCTATAACTTTCGAGTTTATTCAATACAGACAGACAGACAGACAGACGGAATGACAGACAGATCGACCGCTTTATATATATATAAGATAATAATAGATATAGATAAGTGAAAGTGTTCAAGGAAAATGAAGAAAAACATTTTTATTTAATGCGCCTATGATTTTTCTCCTGGGTTTGGACATAGGAGATGACTCTTCAATCCTGGTGTTTTGGCAACCCTAACTGCCTCAAGGTGGGTATGTATCTGAGTCCCAATAATCTCTCAGTGGCCAAAGAATTTGAATCTTGCTATTTTCATGAAGATCATATATTTGGAGTTCCTGCCAGTCTTATAATTGGTATGTGTCTAAGTCCTGGCAATTTCACAACAGTCCATCTGAGTCCCTATCAGTCTATGAATGATCCTGATATTAACTAATCAAATAAATAAAGAACAATAAATAAAGATGGCAGGGCAGGTGGTGTGCCGTAACCGCAGCATGTGGGAGTTTGTGGAGATCAGCGAGATCCCGAGCAACCACATCTACGGTAAGAGTCTGCAGCTCAAGGAACTTTGGCTCAGAGTTGTTGAGCTGGTGTACGAAGTACAGACATTGCGGGGCATCAGGGAGGGGGAGAGTTACCTGGACACTTTGTTTCAGGAGGCAGTCACACCCCTTAGATTAAGTAGTACTTTAGAGCTCATCAATGGTCAGGGACAGGAGGTGGTGACTGCGAGTCAGGAAGGTATGGGGACCCTAGATGTAGTAATGGAGGAGCCTCGGCCCTTGTCTTTGACCAACAGGTATGAGGTACTTGCTACCTGTGTGGATGAGAACAAGGACTGCAGGACTGATGAGCAAACTAACCATGGCACCATGGTGCAGGAGGCCATTCAAGTGGGGGGAGTGAAAAGGAATGTAGTTGTGGTGGGGGACAGTACAGTCAGGGGAATAGATACTGTTCTCTGCAGCCGCGACCGGGAGTTCAGAAGGTTGTGTTGTCAGGGTTAAGGATATCTACTCGTGGCTGGAGAAGAACTTGGAGTGGGAGGGGAAGGATCCAGTTGTTGTGGTCCATGTTGGAACCAACGACATAGGTAGAACTAGGAATTAGGTTCTGCTGAGGGAGTTTGAGGAGCTAGGATCCAAATTAAAAAGCAATACCTCAAAGGTAATAATCTTTGGATTGTTACCTTAGCCACGCGCAAATTGGCATAGGGACAAACAGATTAGAGGTTTAAGTGCGTGGCTCAAAGATTGGTGTGGGAGGCAGGGGTTTCAGTTCATGGGGCACTGGCACCAGTACTTGGGAAGAGGGAGCTGTTCCATTGGGATGGGCTTCACTTAAACCAGGCTGTGACCAGTGTCCTGGCGAACTGAATAACTGGGGCAGTAGACAGGGCCTTAAACTAATGAAGGGGGTGTGGGAGGATTCAGGAAAGAGTAAATTTAAAAGCTGCAAGGGAAATGTCAAGGCTCTAGAGCAGAGTGGAGTTTTGGGTAAAAATAAGCAGAGTGGATCAGGAAGGGACAGAGAGAGTAACAAAGGTAATAGGGCATCAGTGACTAAGGTGACATAAGGGAAAAATAGAAAAAGGTCAAAGCTAAAGGCACTATATCTGAATACACATAGCATTTGCAACAAAACTGATGAATTAATAATGGAGGTAGAAATTAATAGGTTTGATCTAATAGCTATTATGGAGACGTGGTTGCAAAGTGACCAAGGTTGGGAACTAAATATTCCAGGATTCTTAACTTTTAGAAGAGATAGGCAAAATGGAAAAGGAGGCGGGGTAGCCCTGATAATAAAGGATGGGACAAAGACAGTAGAGAAAGGATCTTAGCTCCGAAAATCAAGAAGTAGAATCAGTTTGGGTGGAGCTAAGAAACAGCAAGGGGCAGAAAACATTGATGGGAGTTGTTTATAGGCCCCCAAACAGTAATTGTAATGTAGGGCAGAGTATAAATCAGGAAATTAGAGGTGCATGTAACAAGGGTAATACAGTAATCATGGGGGACTTTAATCTAAATATAGACTGGGCAAACCAAATTTGCAGTAATAGTGTGGAGGACGAATTCATGGAATGTATACAAGATAGTTTTCTAGATTAGTATGTTGAGGAACCAATTAGGGAACAGGCTATTTTAGATTTAGTATTCTGCAATGAGAAAGGGTTAATTAATAACCTTGTAGTAAATGGGCCTTTAGGGAAGAGTGACCATAATAAGATAGAATTTTATATTGCGTTTGAAAGTGATTTAGTTAAATCCGAAACTAGGGTCTTCAGTCTAAACAAAGCAAACTACGTAGGTATAAGGGGTGAGTTGGCTAAGGTAGCTTGGGAAACTACATTAAAAGATATGATGGTAGACAAGCAATGGCTAGCATTTAAAGAAATAATACATAATTTACAACAAATATATATTTAAGGCACAAAACCCCACAGGAAAAGTGGTCCAACCGTGGCTAACAAGAGAAGTTAAAGAAAGTATTAGATCAAAGGAGGAGGCTTATAATGTTACCAAAATGAACAATAAGCCTGAGGATTGGGAGGATTTTAGAATTCAGCAAAGGAGGACCAAGAAATTAATAAGGAAAGAGAAAAAGAATAAGAGATTAAATTAGCAAGAGACATAAAAACAAATTGTAAACATTGCTATAGCTATGTAAATAGGAAGAGATTAGTGAAAGTAAATGTGGGCCCATTAGAGGCAGAGACAGGAGAAATTATAATGGGCAATAAGGAAATGGCAGAGACATTAAACAAATACTAAGGCCGTGATTTTGCCGGTGCTCAGAGGGCGGGTTTGGAGGCGGGCCAGTAATGAAAATCTAAATGATTGACGGCGGGTTGTGAACCCATCACCATCATGCCTCCACGCAACTTTGCAAAATGTCGGGTCTATGAGTCCCGATCAGACCCAGCATCAAGTGACGGGAGAGGCACTTAAGGTAGTTAACAGCTTGTTAGCTGCCTACATAATCCCATTTTTACAGGCTCTTCCCATTTTAGTACATTTTCAATGTTTTACACATCGTGCAACAAACATGCCAGCTGATTGTGCCAGGTTCGGCAAATAGCTGAATTCTTGACAGCTGCAACTGCAGCATAAAAGCAGACCTGTAACATGGCTGACTTTCAGATGCCAGAACTTTGTGTTTTGAGGCTTTGGAACACATTTTGCAGGTCCATTAAGCTTGTAAGTATTTAAGCTGAGATCCATATGCGCTGTGACCTCCTTGAAAAGCCCTCTCCCCATATTGACTGAGCGCTTATAACATCTCATCTTCAACTGAGATATATACCAGCAGAATGGGAACCATTTATACCCTCTCATCCTGGTCTTCAGAATCGGAGGAAGAGCAGCCACAGCAGCAGAACCAGGCACAACAGCAGCAGCAACAACAGGAGTGCCAACCTCATCCTCAGCCACCTGCTGCTGCACAGGGCAGAGGGCATCAATGTAGGACTGTACCGCGCCGCAGGAGATACCCCCAACACAGGGTTTACAGGCCGAGGATGAGCTTCCTCAGCATGAGTGAGCAGCAGTGCCAAAGAAGGCTGAGACTTCCGCGAAAGGTAGTCGGTGACATCTGCGCAATGCTGCACCAACACCTGGAGCCCAGAGGAGTGGGTGGACACTTCTTACCAGTGGCGGTCAAAGTCACCACCGCACTCAACTTCTTTGCTTCAGGGTCCTTCCAGACATCAGTGGCATCTCCCAATCAGCCACACACACTTGCATCACGCAGGTTACCGATGCCGTCTTTGCAAAGTCGCACAATTACATCCACTTCTCCACGGATGAAGCAAGTGTAACCGCGTGTGCGGTTGGCTTTACAAATATGACAGGCTTCCCAAGGGTGCAGGGCATCGTAGACTGCACACATGTGGCCATTAGGGCACACCATCACAACCCAGCTGTATTTGTGAACCGCAAGGGCTTCTACTCCCTTAATGTCCAACTGGTGTGTAACCACAGGAAGAACATTATGCATGTTTGCGCCAAGTTCCCTGACAGTTGCCATGACTCGTTCATCCTGCAGCAGTCTACTGTGCCTCAGCTCTTCAATCCGCCAACCGAACTTTCCAGATGGCTACTTGGAGACAAGGGCTATCCCCTGAAGACGTGACTAATGACACCGATGAGGAGGCCATCAAACGAAGCTGAGGAGCGCAACAATGGGAGACACAGTTCCACCAGAAGCATCATAGAGCAAACCATCGGCTTGCTCAAAATGTGATTCAGATGCCTGGACAGATCTGGTGGAGCCCTGCAGTACTCACCAGCCGGGGTTTCCAGAATCATCATGGTCTGCTGTGCCCTGCACAACATCGCACCGCAGCGTGGCTTAGCACTGCCTGAGGAACAAGTGGCACAGTGCATAGCCTCCTCCTCTGAGGAGGAGGAGGCGGCAGATGAGGAACGCCTTGCGGAGGCGCATGTGCCAGTTCCACCAGCATGCGAGCACATTGCCGGCCATGAGGCAAGGGATGCACTAATCCATGCCTGATTCACGTAAGTTTACGTGGCCAACACATGTGGCTGGCACAAGGAAATGAGTTTCTGGCTGACCTTAACACACCATACAGCATCTGTACAATAAAATGTGGCTTCCTATCACTCTCAGCACCATCATTACAGATGAAAGGCACCCTGACCACTCACTCTGACATTTCCATTTCTGAGCACACATAGGCCAACTTGAAATTTTGCCATTGCAACTCTTTATTACAATTGAAATAACGATGAAAATCATCACTTTGCTTCCTTGTTGTCGACCACCAACATCCCTCCCTTGGGTCACCCGCACTTCACTGCTAGCAAGTGGCTGGAGAACACCTTGCTGCACATCAGTGGGGCCATGAGGACCTGTCTCTGTACTGACAGATCTCATAACGGGGACGTTCATGTACCTCTGGTTCTTCTCTTCAATAGATGCCCATCTATCCTTCATAGCAGACCATCTATTTAGAAGAGTCACCATGTTCATTTTCATCTAGCGATTTATGACTTCCATGGAGGTTGCCATCCTTTCCATAGCAGCACCTACATTCACCATTGCGTGCACCACGGCATTGCTCATGTTTGAGATGGACTCCTCCATTCTCGACACACTCACAGTTACAATGGTTGCAAACCCTGTCAGAGCCTCCTGCACTTGTTCCTGAAGTTCCAGCACCACTCTCTTTCTGGATAGCCCCAGAGGCACAGTGTCCACATGCAGCTGAGCAGAGGTTGGAGCGTCCTGCGCCCTCTGATGAGGACTCTCCACTACTGTCCCTGTCTTCACCATCTGCTGATGCTCACTTGTGAGCTGTGATACACCAGGTGACAACACTAATCTATCTCATGAATGACCCACCGAGGTGTGTGTCTCTGCGCTGGTGCTGGGTGCGCTCATTTCTGCTGACACTGCGCCCTCAGAGGCTGGAGTTCCTCTGAGGAGTCATCTGGCTCTTCCTCCTGGACTGTGGGGAGGGGGGCTCTCGATGGTCCTGTGGGGGAGTAAAGGCATGAGGGAGACATGTGATATTAACGTAGCAGACACATCCCATTGTGCAGATGGTCAGAACTCAATCTGTATGAACATTACATGCCATAGCAGTCATTCATGAAATCTAAATGAGAGGGTTGCAAATCTATTCAGTCACCAGCTTGCTCTACTGCACCCGTCTCTCTGTCTCCCACTTCCAGCTCCTCAGCACCTCCGACAATGTCGATTGCAGCCTCCTCAGTGGTGGTCAAGTGCTCCAAAGAAGGTGGCCCACCTCCTGTCCTGCCGCTCCCTCTTATTGTGGGCTCTCTTTTCCTGCAATCAGCGAGACAAGTGGAGAAGGTTGGAGTGAGTGTAGAGAATCCATAGCATAAATGCTTAGAGGGAGACAAAGATGGAGTGAGGTGCCAATACCAAGGGCCTTCCCTGTGCGTTGTTAGTTGTTGTCATTGCATAACAGTGATAGCGAGTGTGCGGGGTGCATAGTAGAATAGTGAAGTGATTCTGTACAAAGAGAGAGAGGGATGGTTAAGAGTGCAAGGGATGTAAGGGTAAGTTGGGATGTGCAGGAGTAGGTTGACAATGCAGAGTGCTGGTGATGAGAGGAGATGGGGAGCAGATTGAAGGTAAGTGTGATGTTATACTCACTTTTGCTGTGCGTAGCAGATCATTGATCCTTTTCCTGCACTGAACCCAGGTGCGTGAACACAAAGACCTGGCGCTCACCTCCTCAGCAATTTGCAGCCAGGCTGCCTTGGTTTGTTGAGGATGATTCCTCTGTCTATTTCAGGGGAACAGAACCTCTTTGCGCCCTCTCACTCCCTCCACAAGAGCATGGAGGGAGTCATCATCAGATTGTGGAGAGGCCTTTGATCTTGACCCAGTCATCTCTCTATCTGCCACACTGAAAAGCATCAGAAAATTAAGGGAAAATCACAAGGCTGCATGGGCCCCTTAAATGCAGCTGAATCGAAGATGTCAGCAAAGGCGAGCAGCAGACCCGAACCCACTGATTGGGCCAGGCAACACGCACGATGGGCTTAATAAGCCCAGTTAAGGCAAAATACTTACTGCAGAGTGGATTAAACCAGCAGCAGGACCAGAACCCGCCGATAAGCCAACCCACCTCCACTCGGAAAATCATAGCCTTTGTATCTGTCTTCACAGTAGAAGACACAAAAAACATTCCAGAAATAATGGGGAACCAAGGGTCTAGAGAGAATGAGGAACTTAAAGAAATCAGTATAAATAAAGACTTAGGCCGCGATTTTGCGTTCGGTGTCGGGATGGGTGCGTGTCAGCTGGATTCCGGGTTCCGGTCCCACCCCTAGCTGCCCCCGCTCCACAGACGTGATTTTCCCTTGATTGACCTTGTTAATCCCGCCCTGTTAATAGGCAGGTAATTGCCTTTAATCCATTTCCTGCCGCTGGGTGTCGGGTCCATTTGCAAATCGGATACCCAACACTTGGGAAGGCTGTTTGGAGGCGGGCTTACAGCAGGTTCGGGACCCACCGTCAATCAATAGGACTTTAACCTCTGACCTACCTCTCTGAGCGCTGGCAAAATCACAGCCATAGCACTAGAGAAATTAATGGGACTAATTGGCGACAAATCCCCAGAACCTGACGACCTGCATCCTAGGGTTTTAAAAGAGCTAACTGCAGAGATAGTGGATGCATTGGTATTAATCTTCCAGAATTCCCTAGATTCTAGAACCATCCCCAAGGATTCGAAGGTAGCAAACATAACTCCGCTATTTAAGAAAGGAGGAAGAGAAAAAACGGGGAACTATAGGCCAGTTAGCCTGACATCAGTAGTAGGCAAAATGCTAGAATCTATTATTAGGGACCTGGTAACAGGACACTTAGAAAATCATAATATGATTAGGCAGAGTTGCAGTGTATGTACCTTGAAGAAGGAACTATATTCTGCAGCCCCTGTATACTGCAGTACCAGTAGTGACCACCCCTGTATATAAGCCTGTGTAGTAACTTTGTATAGTAGTTCCAGTTTTGTCTCCATTCAGTAAACACCTGTTATAACCAACTTCTGCAGTCCGTGTCTCAATTACACACGGACGTTACATTGGCGACGAACAGATCCGAACTTACCTATGGTTCTGCACCACCTCACGGGGATCCATCCCTGAAGCAAAGTTGTTAGAGGTCGAGGCCAGAAGGAAGAAATCCAAAAAGAAAAAAAAACAAACAGAAGAAACGGGCGTCGACCGTGGGCAACCGCCCTCTGATTCATCGAATTCGAAGATTTGCAGGAGAGGCTGTCGAGAGCTGGGCTTGGTTATCCAGTCTATGGTGTTCCAGCTAATTGGGCTGGTGGCAGGTAGTAAACTGATCCTTCCTGGGCTGCGGCGGGCTAGAGCTCGATCGGGTGGCTTTTCAACGGGGCCAAGCAGCGTTGTCGGGAAGAGGAGAGAGAGAGAGAGGGTGGAGCACACAGGGCGCGGCCGGTGCTACGAAGCTGGGCAGCGTACAGACCCGAGAAGAGGGAGGAAAGTGTCCCATAGGGTCTGCTCTGACGACGGGAACAGTAATTAAAATAAAAGAAATTAGAAGCGCAGAAAGCCGCGAGGAGCTGCAGTTTGCCACGGGGACCGTGGAGAGTGGCTTTGGCAGCAGCACGGGGGGAAGTGCGCGAAGACCATAGGGCGTCGCCATCAAGGCATAAAAACGCCAGCAACAGCGCTGGCAGCAGCGGAAAAGGCAGAAAGCGCGGGAGGCACCATCTTAATCCAGCGGGGAAGAAGGCAAAGCGCGGGAGGCGCCATTATGCTCAATCGGGGAAGAAGGCAAAGCGCGGGAGGCGCCATCTTAGATCTCCAAGATGCCGAAGACTGGCAATATCACTGCCTTCGATAATGCAATAGAAGACTGGACCACGTATGTGGAAAGAGTCGAAGTATATTGCAAGGCAAATGAAGTAGCCGATGAGAAAAAGGCATCGGTACTACTAAACTTAATGGGCGCAAGAACGTACGGCCTATTGCGGAACCTGATCACTCCAGTCAAACCGATGGAGAAGAGTTTTAACGAAATTGTTGATATCCTACAGGAACACCTAAATCCTACACCGCTGCTGATAGCAGAAAGATTTAAATTCCACAAGAGAAATCAGCATAAAGATGAGAGCAATGCTGATTACCTTACGGAACTACGCAAGCTATCAAAGCACTGCCAGTTCAGAGCAGGACTGGCAGATACCCTACGGGACAAATTTGTCTGTGGACTCCTGAGTGAAGGAACCCAGAAGAGGTTACTCTCAGAGAAAGAGCTGACGCTAGATAAGGCTTTCAGCGTGGCAGTATCGTACGAAGCAGCAGCAAGGGGAGCTGCGGAAATACAGTAAAAGCCACAGGAATACAGCACCCATGAAATGACACGGGGATTTGAAAAATGTTATCGCTGCGGCAGAACAACCCATGACCAGAAGGACTGCTGGTCCAAGGACAAAACATGCAGGCAATGCGGAAAGATGGGACATATTGCTCGAGTTTGCAAGTCCGGGAAGAAGACTAACGACAACAAAAAGACTACTAAGGAAAAGTACAGGAAAGTACAAAAGATGACGGACAGTAGTTCCGAAGACCAGAAGAGCGATAGTGAATCCGGGAACAAGAGACTAAGCTGTCTCAAACTACACAACGTAATCACAAAAGAGGATCACCGAACCATCTGGGTCACCCTCACGATAGCAGGGTGCCAAGTCAAAATGGAATTGGATACAGGATCAGCCCTGACCGTCATGAATCGACGAGACTACGAGCGGCTATTCTCACACATACCCTTGAAAGACACATCCATTGTCTTGAAGACATATACGGGGCAGAAAGTATACCCCAGAGGGAAAATAAGGGTGCCTGTCGAAGACAACGGCAAGGAAATACAGAAATTGTATCTGTACATACTGCAAGATGGTGGACCACAGTTATTGGGACGTGAATGGATCAGAAAGATATGTTTAGACTGGCACTCCATTCAGGCACTGACTGTGGCTGGTAAAAAGGATGACGACGTCACACCTGGACGATTGTCAAAAATCTTGGCTAACGCCAAAGAGGTATTTCAACAAGAACTGGGAACTCTTAAAGGCGTAACCGCCTCGATAAAAATAGAAGAGAATGCAATTCCCAAGTTTTTCAAAGCAAGACCGGTACCGTATGCAATTCGCCCAGCCGTCAAGGCAGAGCTGGAGAATCTGGAGAATGCAGGCGTGTTAACTAAGGTAGACTGGGGCGAATGGACGACACCCATCGTTCCTGTCATGAAGAAAACGTTAAACAATAAGTCTGAGGAGCCAAGGAAGGTTCGCATCTGTGGGGACTTCAAGGTGACTGTGAACCCAGTCCTTCACACAGTACAGTATCCTCTTCCGAGGATAGAAGATATTTTCACCTCACTATCTGGAGGGAAACGTTTTACAAAAATTGACCTAGCGCAAGCATATTTGCAGATGGAGGTTGAAGAATCCTCTAGGAAATATCTCACGATAAACACTCACAAAGGTCTTTACCGGCATAATCGACTGGTATTCAGAGTTGCATCAGCTCCGGCTATATGGCAAAGAGCGATGGAACAAGTCCTGCAAGGGATTCCGGGGACTCAGTGTTACTTGGACGACATCCTAGTGACAGGTGAAAATGACAGTGAACACCTTGCCAACCTAGAGCAGGTGCTCACTAGACTAAGAGAACATGGGCTACGAGCCAATTGCCCCAAGTGCGAGTTTTTTAAGAAACAAATATCGTGTTGTGGCCATGTGATTGATGAAGAGGGGTTACATAAGTCCCCTGACAAAATTGAAGCGGTAGTTAAGGCTCCAGCGCCTGAAAATGTGTCGCAACTGAGGTCATTCCTCGGATTGGTGAATTACTACCATAAGTTTTTGCCAAATTTGTCCACAATTCTGCACCCACTGAACGCCCTGCTACAAACTGGAGTAGCATGGAAATGGAGCGATGAATGTAAGTGGGCCTTTCAGAAGTGTAAAGGCCTGATCACTTCAAGAGAAGTATTGGCTCACTACAACCCATCACTACCGATAAGACTGGCATGTGATGCGTCTCCCTACGGCGTTGGAGCGGTACTGTCACATAAATCCCTTGATGGTTCAGAGAGGCCGATAGCTTTTGCGTCACGCTCGTTAACTGCAGCCGAGCGTAACTACACCCAGATTGACAGAGAGGCCCTCAGCCTGGTGTGGGGGGTGAAGAAGTTCAATCACTACCTGCACGGACAGAAATTTACACTACTAACTGATCATCAACCTCTTGTCTCCATTTTCAACCCTAAGAAGGGCGTCCCGATAATGACAGCACAACGGCTACAGAGGTGGTCCCTTTTCCTAGGGGCACACCAATATAACATCGAGTACAAAGGAACTAAACAGCATGGGAATGCTGATGGATTGTCGCGCCTACCGTTGCCGATGGTGGAAGAAGCACCTGCAGTGGATCCTGTGGAGATATTCCACTCGACCATAGTCGAATGTCTACCTGTGACGAATGCAAACATAGAAAAGGAAACACGAAATGACCCGACACTCTCCAGGGTCTATGATTTAACGGTGAAGGGATGGCCAGCACATGGCGAACCACTGTTGCCAGCATTCTCGCCGAGAAGAGAATAGCTGTCAGTGTGCTGAGGAACCTTGATGTGTGGATCCAGAGTAGTAATTCCACCCAAATTGAAGGATAGAGTGCTCAATGAGCTTCATGAGGGTCATCTGGGAGGGGTAAAAATGAAAAACTTAGCCAGAGCGTTTGTGTGGTGGCTGGGAATCGATAGAGAAATCGAAGAGACGACCAAGAGCTGTACAGGATGCCAGAAGGTCCAAAACACCCCACCACAAGCCCCTCTACATCCATGGGAGTGGCCCTCATCTCCATGGCAAAGGGTACACATTGATTTTGCTGGTCCGTTTATGGACTCGATGTTTTTAATTGCGGTGGATGCACATTCAAAGTGGCCAGAGGTAATAAAAATGTCCTCAACCACCACAGAAAAAACTATCACAGTCTTACGAACCATATTTGCCAGAAATGGGCTGCCTGAACAGATTTGCTCCGACAATGGACCACAGTTTGTGTCTGAAGAGTTCCGGAGGTTCTTAAAGAACAATGGTGTTAAGCATTACACATCCGCCCCATATCATCCAGCCACCAATGGATTGGCTGAGAGGTTCGTTCAAACATTCAAGAAGGCTATCAAGGCAATGTATAATGAAGACATACCCCTACAACACAAGGTGGATAGCTTCTTGTTTGCCTACCGGAATGCGACACATGCGGTTACCAACCAAACTCCAGCCATGATGTTCTTCAATCGAAGACTAAGATGCCGCTTGGATTTGGTTAAGCCAAACATCAGAAGAGATGTGGAGAACAGGCAGTTTCAGAATATGAATGAAAGGCCAACCAGGAGTTTCAAGATAGGTCAACCAGTTTTGGCCCGGGACTACCGCACAGAGAAATGGCAGCCAGGAACGATCTGCACACGGCAAGGACCTCTAATATATACCGTGGACGTTGGAGAGAGCATTGTAAGATGCCATGCTGACCAGATTCTAGAGTCACTGGAAAACGTCAAATCTACACCACGATCCTATACACCTGGTGATGAAACCGAAGTACCAATTGCATCTACCTCAGAATCGGTGATATTGGAAGCAGACGAACCAAACAACGACGTTGATCCCGAATCAACATTGCCAGAAGAACCTGATACCCCAAAGAGGCGTTATCCGGACAGAATCAGGAAGCCTCCTCAAAGACTGAATTTATAATTGATTAACTTCAGCTAATGTATATAGCAACTGTAATTGTAAATATGTTATTTAATTATTAATCGAATGTTATGTACTGTTTAGCTAAAAGGGGAGGAATTGTAGTGTATGTACCTTGAAGAAGGAACTATATTCTGCAGCCCCTGTATACTGCAGTACCAGTAGTGACCACCCCTGTATATAAGCCTGTGTAGTAACTTTGTATAGTAGTTCCAGTTTTGTCTCCATTCAGTAAACACCTGTTATAACCAACTTCTGCAGTCCGTGTCTCAATTACACATGGACGTTACAAGAGTCATAATGGTTTTATGAAAGGGAAATCATGTTTGACAAATCTGTTAGAGTTTTTTGAAGACGTAACTAGTAGGATGGATAAGGGAGAACCAGTGGATGTAGTGTATTTGGATTTTCAAAAAGCATTCAATAAGGTGCCACACAAGATGTTATTACACAAACTTAGGACTCATGGTATTGGGGGTAATATGTTAGCAAGGATTGAGGATTGGTTAATGGACAGAAAACAGAGAGTAGTGATAAATGGGACTTCTTCAGGTTGGCAGACTGTAACTAGCAGGGTACCACAATGATCAGTGCTTGGGCCTCAGCTATTTACAATCTATATTAATGACTTAGATGAAGGGACTGAATGTAACATATCCAAGTTTGCTGATGATACAAAGTTAGGTGGGAAAGTAAGCTGTGAGGAGGATGCAAAGAGGCTGCAGAGAGATAAAGACAGGTTGACTGAGTGGGCAAGAACATGCCAAATGGAATATAATGTGGGGAAGTGTGAAGTTATTCACTTTGGTAGGAAAAATACAGAAGCAGAATATTTTTTGAATGGTGAGTGACTGGGAAATGTTTGCATTCAGAAGGACCTGGGTGTCCTTGTACATGAATCACAGAAAGTTAACATGCAGGTACAGCAAGCAATTAGGAAAACAAATGGTATGTTAGCTTTTGTTACAAAGGGATTAGAGTATAAGAGTAAATACGTCTTACTGCAATTATACCGGGCATTGGTGAGGCCACACCTGGAGTACTATGTACAGTTCTGGTCTCCTTACCTAACGAAAGACATACATGCCTTAGAGGGAGTGCAACAAAGGTTCAGTAGACTGGTTTCTGGGATGAAGGGATTGCCCTATGAGGAGAAATTGAGTAGATTAGGCCTATATTCCTCAGAGTTTAGAAGAATGAGAGATGATCTAATTGAAACATATAAAATTCTTAAGGGGCTTGACAGGGTTAATGCTGAGAAAATATTTCCCCAGGCTGGGGAACCTAGAACACGTGGCCACAGTCTCAGAATAAAGTGTAGGCCATTTAGGACTGAGATGAGGAGAAATTTCTTCACTCAAAAACTTGTGAATCTTTGGAATTTTCTATCCCAGAGAGCTGTGGATGCTCAGTCGTTGAGTATATTCAAGACAGAGGTCAATAAAGTTTTGGGAACTAAGGGATATGGGGATAGTGCAGGAGGTGGATTGAGGTAGAAGATCATCCATGATCTTGTTGTGTGGCGAAGCAGGCTTGAAGGGCCAAATGGCCTACTCCTGCTCCTATTTCTAATGTTCTTATGTTCTTGTATGCAGCCAATTTCTTTACCAACCTTCAAACTGAATCGGTAGTGAAGATCTTCCCAGTCTGGGTGCTAAACCAGAGTGGAGCCCAAAAGCCAATTTGATAGGATTTCCTGTGGCTGCCACATTTAGTACATTTCAATTTATGCACACGAGTTCTCAGCATCTATTAGGCCTGACACTGGAAACTTGACTGGAGGTGGGAAGGCAACAACTTGCATGTCAGCACCCTGTGGAGCTACTTCCCCATAGTCATTGCCAAGCTCGTGTGCCACGTCCTGCAGTTCTGGTTGTGATATTATGGCAGGTGTGGAGAATCTGGTTCTGCTGCCTGCTGATCTCTCTGTCTTGCCTGCTTTCAACTTGTACCATTTAAACAAGGAATACTATGATTGGAGTGTTTTCAAAGCAATGTGCAGCAGCAGAGGTAATCGTGACTTGCCAAAGCCCATTATACTTGGGTTAGTTTCTAGTAGTGTCATGGCACAGCCTGAGGTGGAATAAACATTGGTTTTCTGTGAGGCACTGTACACATCCCATCTTCCTTAGTCCGCAAGTGTGACCCTAAGCTTCCGGTCGCGTGTCATTTTAATTCTCTGTCCCACTCTGACCTCTCTGTCCTCGGCCTCCTACTCTGTTCTAATGAAGCTCAATGGAAGCTCGAGGAACAACATCTCATCTTTCGATTAGGCACTTTACAATCTTCTGGACTCAACACTGAGTTCAACAATTTCAGACTATAACCACTGCTTCCATTTTTTCAGAAAGCAGCTATTGGTAATGATTCTGCTATTCCCATTTACAGCTCCTCTAGACCCATCTTTTGTTTCTTTACTTGTCCCATTAATGCCCCCTTTTGCCTTGCACCATCATCCCTTTTGTCATTTAGTCTCTCCTGCCTTCCACCCTTTCACCGACCTCCCCTACTGTTCTTTCCTCTACTTCCCCCCTTTCCCTGCCTCTGTACTTGCTTAAAACTTGTTACAACTCTAAACTTTGCTAGTTCTGATGAAAGGTCACCGACCTGAAACATTAACGCTGTTTCTCTCTCCACAGATGCTGCGTGACCTGCTTAGTGTTTCCAGCACTTTCTGTTTTTATTTCAGATTTCCAGCATCTGCAGTATTTAGCTTTTGTTCCTTAAGGATCTTTCTGTTCTGCAGAACTCTTGGAAAGAGTTTTTAAGAGGCAATTTTTCTATATAATTGTAGTTGGCCCCTGATCTTGTTCCCATCCCCACTTGCCTGGACAGGCAGGGTGCATCTATTGAGGATGAGGTGTGCTTTAAATTGGAAAGGCGGGTCATTAACATGGCCTGAGAGCAACCCTGCCTCCAGCCTCTTCATTAGTGCAGGGCTGCTTTCTGGCAGGGCCTTGGATGAGGAACGGGGCAGAAAGAGGAGTGCAGCTGTGGAGGTAGCCACTCTCCTTGGGGCCTTCAGTTGGAGAACAGCCAGAAGGCCCCCAGGCCTGAAAATCTGATGGGTTCTGACAGAAAAGGAAAGCCACTCACTTGTTGACCCGACCATCAAACCTTCTGATTTGAGTGGACCCCAGTTGCAGTAACAGCCTTTTGAGCTGCCACTGGAAATGGGCACCCTTTGATCACAGGAAGAGGAAATTGAGGTGAGAGAGCCAAGAACTGCCCCCACCTCATTTCCATGGTAACTCTAAGGCCTGTGCCTATTGCAGGCACTTCTAACATTCACCTTTCCATTTGTCTGTGCTTTTGCGGCTGACAGGGTAGAGAATGTGTTTCCTTTTGTGGGGGAGACCAAAACTAGGGGACCAGAAATATAAGATAGTCACTAATAAATCCAATAAGGAATTCAGGAGAAACCTCTTTACCCAGAAAGTTGTTAGAATGTAGAACTCGCTACCACAAGGAGTAGTTGAGGCAAATAGCATAGATGCATTTAAGGGGAAGCTAGATAAGTACATGAGGGAGAAGGGAATAGAAGGATATGTTGATGGGGTTAGATGAAGAGGGGTGGGAGGAGGCATGTGTGGAGCATAAACACAGGCATGGAACTGTTGGGCCGAATGGCTTGTTATACGAGCGTAAGAACATAAGAAATAGGAGCAGGAATAGGCCATTCGGCCCTTCGAGCCTGCTCTGCCATTCAATAAGATCATGACTGATCTTTTACCTCAACTCTACCTTCCTGCACTATCTCCATATCCCTTGATTCCCTTAGTATCCAAAAATCTATTGATCTCTGTCTTGAATATACTCAACAACTGAGCATCCACAGCTCTCTGCGGATGAGAATTCTAAAGATTCACAACGCTTTGCATGAAGAAATTTCTCCTCATCTCAGTCCTAAATGGCCAACCCCTTATCCTGAGACTTTGACCCCTCGTTCCAGACTCTCCTGCTAGGGGAAACAGCCTCTCAGCATCCAACCTGTCAAGCCCTCTCAGAATCTTATGTTTCAATGAGATCATCTCTCATTCTTCTAAACTCCAGAGAGTATAAGTCCATTCTGCTCAATCCCTCCTCATAAGAGGACCCTCTCATCCCAGCCTTCATTGCATCCCCTCTAAGGCAGGTATTTCCTTCCTTAGGTACGGTGACCAAAACTTTACACAGTACTCCAGGTGTAGTCTCACCAAAACCCTATATAATTGCAGCAAGACTTCCTTAACTCTTGAACTTACCTTCCTGGGCAAAAGGAGGCTGCAAACCATTTATTTCAGTTGTATTTGTTTTGTTTTCCCTCTTTCCAGCCCCGTTAGAGCCATTCACTCCTTGCTTAATTGTTCCACCTTTGACGGTTGTGCCTTCAGCTGCTGAGGCCCTAAGCTCTGGAATTCCCTGCCTAAACCTCTCCATCTCTCTAGCTCTCTTTCCTCCTTTAAGACGCTCCTTAAAACCTACCTCTTTATCCAAGCTTTTGGTCAGCTGACCTAATATCTACTTCTGTGGCTCGGTGTCAAATTTCGTTTTATAACGCTCCTGTGAAATGCCTTGGAACGTTTTACTATGTCAAAGGCGCTATATAAATATATAAGTTGTTGTTATTGTTGCGTGGTTCAATGCCACTAGGTGCCCTCTAGTGTTTGCCCAAGTGTTCATCCTGCACAGGGGAACCTTGACGGTGAATTTGAGTAGGCCGTTGAACTGCAGGGAGGGGGCATCACAAGATCTTATCCTCACCTGACACCCACACATAGTACTTTCAACAGGTTTCACTGGACAGCCATCGGGAGTGGGAATTCTGGCTGATTTTCCCTCCCTAATCCGGGAATGCTGAGATGAACTGTACTGCCTTTATTACAGTGTCTGCAGAGATTATAATCAAGGGTTATAAACTCTGGATTATTACCCGAGCCACATGCAAATTGGAGTAGGGATAAGCAGATTAGGGAGGTGAAAACGTGGCTGAAGCAGTGGTGTGGGAAAGAGGGGTTCCATTTCATGGGGCACTGGCACCAGTATTGGGACAGGAAAGAACTGTACCATTGGGACGAGCTTCACCTGAACTGGGCTGGGACCAGGGTCCTAGCGGAAAGGATAAATAGGGCGGTCACAAGGCCTTTAAACTGGTAAGTGGGGGGTGGGGGGGGGCTCAGGTGGAAAATGTAGTGTAATAGTTCAAAATAATAGTTCAAAAATGAGCGAAAGGGAAGAGCGTAGAGTAACAGTTGAAATTGTGTTTTAGGCACTACGGATAAAAGGAAAACTAAAAGATGTAAAGTGATTAAACCAGGAGTGGGAAATAAGAAACCTGTTAGTAAAACATTAGAGCTGAAGGACAGGTTAGGGTATGTGGCCCAAATATGCATTCTTTATACAAATGCACAGAGTATAAGGAACAAATTGAATGAACTGCAGGCGCAAATTCAACTTGGACATGGTAGCCATTACTGAGACATGGCTGCAAGATGGTCAGGACTGGGAACTAAATATATCAGGTTATAAGGTCTACAGGAAAGATAGGGAAAATGGTAGAGGGGGAGGTGTAGCCTTCGTGATTAAGGATGAAATCACTTCAATGATAGGAGAGGATATAATGAGGGATAAGCAAGCAGTGGAGACTATGGGTAGAATTAAGAAATAGGAAAGGGTTTCAGACTGTAGTAGGAGTTGTGTATAGGACCCCTGGTAGAAGCTCTCAAGTGCTAGATTGTATAAATGCAGAGATTCGACAAGCATGCAGTAAAGGCAGAGTGGTTTTAATGGAGGATTTTAACTTTCATACAGATTGGAATAAGCAGACTAGCACATGTCAGGAAGGTAGTGACGTTCTAGAGTGTGTTTGGGATAGTTTTCTGCAACAATATGTTCTAGAACTGTAAGGGGTGGTGGTGTGGGTCTGGTCAGCTTCACTTCTGACTCCCTTGAGTGGTTTGAATTGCACCCACTCCCTTTTTGCTCTAGACTTTGGACTTATTTGGGGGTTGTAATGAACTTGCAACAGACACCTGGGTTGGTCAAAAGAATTCAGATCTTTATTTTGAGACAGGAAAATATACAGTACAATAAAGCTTATACTCTAAAAGGGTGGGGGTCACTCGGAATATGCGAGGGAGAATTACAATAGACAAAAATCCCTTACCCTCCCAACCCCACTATCCTAACTAGGTCAAAATCCAGAGGACCAGGAAATGCTCACCAAACGACTTTCTTGAAAGATTGTAGAGGTTCGCAATTTCGGGGTTCTCCTTAGTTGTGGCGGTTGGGGCCTGCCGTACCCCGGACATGGTAGAAGACTGCACCTGCATTGGGTCTTCAGTTTGGGTTTGTCCGCTGATGCGGTTAGCTGCGTAGTTTGGATGTATCGGGTAACTACCCAATTTTCTTTGGTTAGGCTAAGTTTTAGGGTCTTTTGTGTCAAAATCTCATCCAGGGGTAAGTTAGACTAGCCTGTAGAGTGGAAACAAGTCTTTGATTTTCGAATTTTTGGTGGTTGGTTTCTTGTTGGTCGCGGTGGCCCAATATTACCTGGTTGGTGGTAATATTGGTAGTTGTTGGTTTCTTGAGGCCTTCGGTTGCTGCGATCTCCTTTTCTTCTTCTCTGGTGATGAACTGTACTGTGAGCATGAATGTGCTGGCTTCTGATGATGATCCGTTGAACTGTGCTGTTTCACTGAAAAAGCAGGCCTCAATTATACTGGTTTGACGCCTGGCTTATCTGACCGCCAAATCTCTGGTTTCTTTGTTAAATTTGGCGGGCTCATTATTTTTAATATGTTTTAAAACTTTAACGAGCTTCGAGGATGGCCCATCTAATTTTAACGAGCTTCGGGGATGGTCCATCTATTCTTACTTGGCCTTTAACTGGTTTCGGGATTGCCTTGAAACCAGTTTAAAAATGTAAAACATTTTGGAAATCTCTCTAATTGGTTTTGGACTGCTGTTTGATTGTTGTTTCCTGTTGGGCCATGTTCTTTCTTTTATGTTGCTGTGGGCATGTACTGTTTTATTCATGTACTTTGGCTCTGTGAGTTTTGGCGGGAACAGGCTTTATTGTCTTTATGTGAAGGTTGGGATGGCCCAGGACATTCCCAGACAGCCGAATATCCAAACTCGAGGGCCCATCCCACCTTCCTTTGTCGGAGTTTTTCGCAGGTCTGAACATGCCTTTTAAACCAGCCAAATCGTCCTGGGGTTTTGACTTTTAAATCCCTTTGGCCCAATATTTCCTTCAAACAGTCCAATATCTCTTCTTTCTTATTTTGGGGGAAATTATGTAATTTTGCAAGGCTTACATCCCCCCCCCCCCCCCCGCTGTGATACTTTATCACTATAGTGTCATGCGGTTGTGAGCAAAATTTCTGATCCTCAGGAGCTAACCTTCCCCTGTATTATCTAACTAAATACCCAAAACAAAACACACTCTCCCATTCCATTTAGGTGTATTGTTTATCAAAATACACAAGGTAAAAAAAACTTTATTACATACACATCCAAGCACGGAGGGGACCCAACACCCTGCACCACTTGGGGAAAAAAATCACACATAGGAAAAATAAAGACACACACACTCATCAAACTTTATTTTTAATAACATTCAATGTTGGTTTTATACCTGGTCATAGACTTTAATTTTGTTTTTGTCCCATGCTCCCTCATGTTGAGAGTGGAGCATCTGGTCCCTTCCTTTGCACTTTGTACACAACAGGTAGAAAACTATGCCGAGCTGGCAAACCACTAAAATGTGTGAAGCCATTCTAATCCAAGAGGGGACCTCTATATTTTCAAAAATGTCCCACCAGGGTGGAACTACAATATCCAAGATTTTGGCCCCTATCTCGACTGTCTTCTGCTCTAATGTGTAGAAATGTTTCTGTGAAATGACCACTGCTTTTAATAGGGCGGTAAGATGTTCTGGTAGAGGGGGAATTTCATAGCCGAAATGTGTTACGTAACTTTGCAGGTTGGTAATGTTTTCCCTGACAGTGAGGTGAACAGTTGAGGGTTCAGGGATGGGTACAATCCATTCCTGGGCCACTTGAACTTCTGCCTCGGGTTTAAAACAAAAACTGCTGTCACTCACTGGACACCAGATGTACTGTCCATGCCGATAGTGGGGCACACTTGTGGTGACTCAATATGTCCCACCCACTATGAATGCTACCTGTGGGGAAACATGGTCTTGTGCCATTACCTCCATGGTACAGTTCACAGGTCGTGCACCAACAGCTTTAAACCTGCACTGTGGTCTTGAATAGGCATTCAAGTGCTGGGGACACAGTATTATGTGTGCTCCCCGGCTGCGGCACCCGGAGAGGTCTGTACCTGTCATAGCATGCTCCCACTTTATGACATAAGGTGGGACCTCTGCAAAACGGACGTGTGCACCCCCTTGAATGATCCCAATGTTCTCCACCCTGTATACCAGTGCGGGTCAGGCTGTCCCACCCATGACTGGCATCCTCACTACTATCCCCATGATCGTGTGATTGGAATGTCCACAATCCACTGGGACAAGGTAGGCTTCAGAGGCTAGGTGGAGCTGACACGGGCTCAGCGTATTACTAAACAGGTGGAGGGCTGCGAGGTGCTTGTTACTAATCCAGGAGGGGACTAAACCTTGTTTTAAATCCTCCAGGTTGCTGCGGCCCTCGCCCAGCAACCATGCCCCGTATAGCACGCACACCTCATTCTGCGCAGCTTGATCCGAAGCATTACTGTCCACCCGTTTAAGTGCATTTACTGTTTTGGCATGTCTCTCCAACTCAGCTATCATCTCTTTTAAATGGACCGTCGTAGCCTGGTCCTCATGTAGCTCTGAGCCGACCACTGCATTCTCCTCTGTTAGGAGTTTTCTTAACTGGGTCTTTAAACAATTTATCTGAGTTTGCAGCTCTATATCATCTAGGCTGTTTATCACTGAGGATCCTGTACTATAAGCTGTAAAAATATCATTCCAGGTCCCCCTTCTTTGTCTCCCCGCACCCATATTATATTCAGGATTTAAACTGTACAGTTTCGCTTTGTCTACACTGGCAAAATCGAATTCATAAAATTTTCTAAACATTTCCTTCAACAGGACTTGGTACAACTGTTCTGTCTCTTTAGGGCACCACTCAGGTAAGTGCACCTCGATCAGGTTCAGGATCACTGAGGCCACTGCATAGTGTATCCCCTGGTATACTACTGAACTCCACAAATAAACACTAAAGCCTGCACATCTGCCGATGCACTTTATTATGGTCATATTTATGCTAATATATATGTACAAATGTATGTTGAAATGTTTAAGTGTCTGTGGTAAACCACTTTTATCGTTCACTATCATTACACTATGGTTATCACTGTTTACACTGTTGTATCACTACACAAGGTCACCTCTTGTCACGCTGTTATACCTGGGCTGACCACAGCTGACTCCGCCCATGGCTCCGCCTGCTTGCCCAGGTATAAAGGTGGTCGACTGGCTGGTATTCCTCCTTGTTGGACCCGATCACCCACGAGGGTGGGCTCTGTCATTTAGCCAATAAAAACCTATAGTTACTATCTTAACTCGTCGCTTTTCATTGGATGAATTGATAGGTATATCAGTGTCCTAATCCAAATTGTACACTCTCGGGAGCCGCAAGCCTACATTTCGTTGTACTGCACTTGTGCACTAACAATGACAATAAACGTTGATTTGATTTGATTTTTTGATTTGATTCCCTGGTCCCTTGGTGGTGGTAGGACACCTCTGGACTATAGTCTGTGATGTCGTGGTCATGGGCAGGGGCTTTCGGGGGCGGGTCACCAGCTCAGTGGCATTGACTGGAATCGGGGAGTGTGGGACCGAGCACGCATGCAGGCTGGAATCCCACCCCATCCCTTCCCGGGCATCTTGCCATTGCCGGTGGAATATGATGGATATGCCTGCGGGGCAGACTTTCTCTGACCCCCACATACAAACATAAATCCCCTGATCCGGTTCCCACCACTTGTTCCAGCACACACTCAATCCCCCTCGGGTCCCTGTAATCGTCCGATGGGTATTGTTCCCCAATCGTTCCCAATCGACTGCGGGGTTTCCTATATCCTTGCTCAGCTTTCTGAGCCACCACCACCTATCCAAAGGAACCTGTCCCTTACATGTCCAACACACACGTTTTCTCTCAGTGACACTGACCCTTGTTGCAACGACCTGTACCCTGGGGCACAGGAGGGAGGCCTCCCCGTACGTGAACCCGGTCTGGCTGGAGTACTGGGTCGAGTTAGACCCCAGCCACCCTGGCCACCTTCCCTCGTGGAAGTAAATGGCGAGCTCCTCCACACCCCGTTCGCCACCCCCTGTGGTAACGATCGGTGCTCTCTCCCAAGCACCCAAAGATGTGGGAGTTCTCCACGTCTCCTTGGTCACTGATGCTCACCCCTACCAGGGCGAGCAGGAGCAGAACCTTTCTCATCCCGATTTCCTCTCTGTAGGGACACACAAACAAAATAGCCATGTCCCGAGAAGGTTCTCTGGCCTGACACAGTTATCAAAATTCAAAACTTAAACTTATACTAAACCAAAATTAAACCACTAAAATCCCAAACTTCCAAACTGTAAAACACACTTAAAATACTTCAGAAAGCTATATACATCCACCGCCCGTCTCCGGGCGGCCAGGCTAATTCCTGATAGGCCTGTACCTTTTGTGGAATCTGGGCAGCTTGTACGCCTGGGCGTAAGGTGACCTGTGCCACCGGACTCGGAGAGTCCTCCTTAAAAGACCTGGGAGTTTTCCTGAATCCCAGTTAATTGGGGGAGTGTGTCCTCCTGAGCTGCAACACACTACCCCCTTCGGTGTGGCTGCCGAGTCCCTGTCCTGTCCTGTGGGTTCCCCGCAGCCTGATGCCACAGGCTGGGGACCCTTGTCTCTCTCCTTGCCCAACACTACCTCTCCTGTGAGTCCCTCACCTTTGGAGGCTGTAGGCTGGGGATCCGTATCCTTAGACTTGTCCCTGACCTTGTGTTTTCCCTTCCTGTTAAGGGTTCTCCTGGGGCTGGACTATTTAAAATAATACTCGGGTGACCAAGGTAGTCTAGGCTGTGGTGTGCGAGGAGACCTTCTTAAGGCTCCAGTTACTGGGGGTGTACCTGAATCCCACTTAATTGGTGGGAGGGCCTCTCCAGTCACACACGTCACTGCCCCCACCTTTGCAGTCTGTGAGTCTGCCACAGCTGCAGGCTGCTGCTCTCTAGCCTTAATGCGGTTAACCCTTGCTGACCGTTCTCCACTCTCAGTCTTGAACAGCTTGCACTGATTAATGTGGAACCACTTTGTGCGGCGGGGCATCTTGATGGCATACACCATGGGGCTTGCCTTGCCCACAATGCTGTATGGTCCCATATACAATGGTTCGAAACTTCCCAACCGGGCAAAGTTCCTTACCATGACCTGATCCCCTATCTCCCACTTGTGGTGCCTGTTGGGTTCCAGCAGCAATCGATTACTCTAATGCTGCTTTCCCACTGTTACTAGCAGCCTGCCAGTGAATCTGTTTAAGGTGTTCAAACAGATTCCTGACAAAGCTGTCCCGGTTCACCTCTCTGAGCTGGCCTTCCGTGAGCACCGGAGCTAGCACATGGGTGGGGGTCCGCATTACCCTGCCAGTCATCAGCTCGTGTGGGTAATACCCCGTACTCTTTGACTGGCTGGCTTGGATCCCCATTAGGACCAATGATAAAACTTCCACCCACTTCTTGGGTGAATCTCCCGTCTCTTTGCGCAGCTTTTCCTTTATAGTGCGGTTTAAACGCTCTACAGGACCCGATGACTGTGGGTTGTAGGCGACGTGCCATTTCCCTTCAATGCCGAGTACCATGAGGGTCTCTTGCATGACCTGTCCAGTAAAGTGACTCCCTTGGTCAGACTCCACATACTGTGGGAGTCCCCATCGTGAGAACACTTCCCTGACCAGGATCTTGGCTGTACCCAATGCGGTAGCTGTACGACAGGGAAAAGCTTCTACCCACTTTGAGAACACGTCCACCAGGACTAGGCAATACTTGTAGACTCCCTGGCGGTGGGTAGGGGCCCGATGTAATCGATCTGGATCGACTGCCATGGTCCCTCTACCTTCCTGGTGTGTCCCAAAGATACCTTCCTTTACTGGGGGTCAGGGTTTTTGGCAGCACACACCAGACAGCTGGCACAGAACTCGCGGACCTGCTCCCTCAGTCCTGGCCACCATCCTGCCTGTTCCACCTGCTGCCAGGTGGCCTCAGGCCCGGGATGCCCCGCTCCTGGACCCTCATGGGCCAGCTGGAGGAATTCCCTTTGGTGCTGCTGCGGCACTACCCATTGCTCCCCCCTGAACAGCATGCCTTCCTTGACGGTGATGGCTGCTGTACCGTATGGGCCCTCTACTTTCTCCCCTTTTGTGAGCGCGTTCAAGACGGCTCTGAGGATGGGATCCCGTACCTGGGCCTGCTTTAGGTCCGGGACCAAGGCTACCCCTTGTGCACTTCCCTTGTCCCGGATTGCGGCTACCGAACCTGTCCGGTAGGGGTCCCAAAACTCTCCTTCCCTAGCTCCCTGCTTGGCCAATTCATCTGCCTTTTGGTTGCCCTCCCTCATGGGCTCTGCCTTCGAATGGGCCTTAACCTTATGGATAAAGACCTTCCCTTCTTTCCCTACGGCTGTCATGATTTTCTCCAGCAGAGGCTTGATTGCCAGGGGTCTCCCGTCGGCGGAGGTGTATTCCCGACGGGACCAGATGGCCAGCTATTCCGTACACGAATTGCACGTGAACATGCTGTCTGAGCAAATCATGTATGAGGTAGGGAATTTCTCTGGGTGTGTAACCACGTACACTACTGCGGACAGTTCAGCCTGCTGGGTGTTCACAGTGCTGTGGAGCTTAATTGCCAGGGCAATATCTGCCCCTGGGTCATAAACTCCACACCCTGAGAGTCGTTTCCCAGCAGATACTGTGCTGTAACCGTCCACATAGATTTCGCGGCCTGTGGGGTGTATCCCGGCCCGAAAACCTATGTTGACTTCCTATACTCCTTCAACGGAACACCGGTGGGCCGTCCCTGGATAAATCATGTTGGCTGCGAGCTTCGGCTCGCGGAGACCTTTCACCCTTAGATCCATCTGGGAGAGAAGCAGGGTCCAGCAAGCAATGCGGGCACTGCTCACTGCCCCATCTTTAATTCTCCCATCTAGGAGCATCTGGGTGGGTGTGTGATGCGTGAGGAGGGTGATGGGCGAGGTGCCTGTGAAGATCAATGATCTTTTCACAGCCCAGTGAGTGGCGAGGAGGTGCCTCTCACAGTTGGAATAGCCCTTTTCCACATCCGTGAGTATCCTGGAGGAGTAAACCACTGGTCTCAGCTGACTGTGCCACTCCTGGGGAGGCACTGCACTCAGACTGTCCCCGCTGGCTGCTACCTCCAAGAAAAACTCTTTCTCCCTGTTAAATCTCAAGAGTTTAATAACCTTGCTTGTATAACAATTAAAAGAGTACGCAGGAGACAAAGTTCAGTTAACAGCCATCACTTACAAGAGAATCTTCTCAACCCCATGCACTCTATTTCCCATAGTGCATTGCACATCACAACTACGGTAAGCTATGTGGGACAATTCAAATACAACATTCAAAATACACAACATCTCCCCTCTTACATTAGATGTCCCAAAAGAACCACAAAATTTTTAAAACACAATAACCTGGGAGTGAGGGCAGACTTCCTCCAACCATGGCTATACCCATGGGGATTATTCTGCCCCAGATAAAGGGTAAGCCTCTGAACTATAAGTTCAAACGTATAGGGGCCCGCCGCTCTCTGGTAGGATACCAGCGGTCAACCTGGCTCTCCAGTTCATTGTCTCTCACAGGTGATGTCAACACAGGTGTAGGCAGCTGAGGTGCCTGTATACAGGTCTCCCTTGCTGATGAGATAGGGGCTGAAGCAGCTGCTTCCTCAGAAGGTGAGCCTCTCGGTGTAGAAGGCGGATGACCCACAGCGTCACCCAATGGCAGATACACTGCTGTTGGCGGTTCAGTGGGTGTTGCTGCACTTCGTAGAAGCTGATCGGTGTGCCTCTTCCAGACAATGTCCTCGGGTGTCTGTACGGTGTAGGATACTGGACCAGTCTGTGCAATGACAGTAGCAGGAACCCACTTAGGTCCACCACTGTAGTCCCGTGCCAACACATGTTCACCTGGACTGAAGACTCTGTCTTTGGAGCGTTGTTCACGTCGCTTGATCTGCTTGACCTGCTGATACTGTACCACGTCTTTCACCTTTGGCGGTTTCAGCAGGTCGAAGTTGGTTCGTAGCTCTCTTTTGAGCAGTAGAGTGGCAGGTGATGCTTTTGTGATCGCATGTGGTGTGTTCCTATAACTCAACAGGAAACTATTCAGGCACTGATGAAGAGTTCCCTGGCCTTGCGATGCCTTTAGAGAGTGTTTCATGGTCTGAACAAACCTCTCAGCTAGACTATTGGTCGCAGGGTGGTATGGTGCAGCCCTGATATGTTGTACGCCATTCACCTGCAGGAAGGTAGCCATTTCTTGTGTCACCCACTGTGGACCGTTGTCTGAGACAAGTTGCATCAGAGATCCAAATCGGCTGAACACCTCACCTAACTTCTCGATGGTCTTCTCAGCGGTGGTGGACCTCATTATAACAACCTCTGGCCACTTACTGTGCGCATCAACAGCCACCAGGAACATTCTCTCCTCGAATGGACCTGCAAAGTCTACATGAATGCGGTGCCATGCTTCCTCCGAAAACTCCCAGGGGTGAAGAGGTGCAAGCTGTGGCACATTATGAACTCTCTGACATGAGGAACAGGTTTTAACTTTGTCCTCAATCTGTCCATCCATACCCGGCCACCAGAAGTAGTTCCTCGCTATTTCTTTCATACGAATCATTCCGCAATGTCCGGAGTGTAGTTGCTGTAACACTGGTTTCCGTAACGATGGTGGAATAACCACTCTCCTCCCCCACAGAAAAGAACGCAGCTGACTGATATTTTCAGGTGCTGGGGCATCCACGATTGCCTTGGTCTTGGACGGTGCCTTGTGAAGGCCTGTGGCATCGATCACATGACCGAGGTACTCAACTGATGCCTGAAAAAAATCGCATTTATCCCTGCGAACTCTGAGTCCGTAATCCCTCAGTCTCTGTAGCGTTGCGTCCAAGTTACGCAGATGGTCTTGGTCAGCACACCCAGTAACTAAGATATCATCTAAGTAGCACTGAACTCCAGGCAATCCACTAAGGATCTGGTCCATAGCACGTTGGAAAAGTGCTGGAGCTGAAGTCATTCTGAAAGGAAGTTGACGATATCTAAATAAGCCCTTATGCGTCACAATAGTCAGCATTTCTCGTGACTGTTCATCCACATGCATTTGCAGGTAGGCTTGACAGAGGTCGATTGTGCTAAACTTCTGGCCCCCAGCAAGTCCTGCAAACAAATCATCAATATGGGGAAGCGGATATTGCTCCACTGACAATACAGGGTTAACAGTTACTTTAAAATCTCCACATATCCTAACTCCACCCCCTTTCTTAAGCACTGGTATGATGGGTGTTGCCCATTCACTCACGCTGACTGGTTCTAGAACTCCGCTTTCAACTAGGGCTTCTAAGTCAGCCTCGACTTTTGGTCTGATGGCATAAGGTACGGGTCGTGCCTTCATGAACTTGGGTTTGCTATCCTGCTTAATACGAAGCTTCACAGTAATATCTTTCATGCTACCCAGTTCTCCATTAAAGACTTCTGCATGTTTCTTTAAGATGGTGGGTAAGCCTGGATCATTGTGTGACATCATGTAGACTGATGACCAGTCTAATTTTATTCTCTCCATCCACGAACGTCCCAGCAGGGCGGGGTAGTCTCCTTTAACTACGTAGAGTGGTAACTCCCTAGTTTGTCCATTCAACTGAACTGTGACCTCAGTGATACCTCTCATGGTAACTCTTTCACCGGTATATGTCTTTAACGCTATGTTAGCTGGCTGAAGTGGAAGGTGCTTTAATGTCTTTTTGTAGACTGTCTCTGACATAGAGATACTGCTGCCCCGGTATCAATCTGCATCCACACAGGCTGCCCCTCTAGCAAGGGTGAGACCCAGTAGTCATGCGAATCCCCAGCTACAGTCAGCACGTTCAGTAATAGTTCCTCCTCTGAAGTGTCACTTGCCTCTGTTTTGTCTTGTTCTACAGAGTGGACATGCTTCTTTGTCTTTTGTCTGAATGTTTTTTTTCTTCCTTCCGTCTTTGACGTTTTCTCTGTGTCCTTTTTATTTCTGCATGTGCGCTGAATATGTCCCTTTTTACCACAGCTGTGGCAATCCATATCCACACACCAGCATGCAGACGCAAGATGCCCCGTTTTGCCACAACGGAAGCATGGCCCTTGGCTCTCTGTTCTTACTTTGTGCACTTTTTCTGTTGCACCCAACTGTTGAGCTTCCTTAGTTGCCAATTCCATGGAAATACTGATTTCAATGGCCTTTTGTAGAGTCAGATTACTCTCTGTTAATAGTCTCTTCTGTATGGCTTCAGTTCTCATACCACACACTCGCCTGTCTCTTATAGTATCATTTAGCACATCATTAAACTCACAGTGCTCTGATAGTCTTTTTAGTGCAGCTACAAACATGGTCACTGTTTCTCCTTCTTCCTGGTTACGCCTGTGGAACCTAAACCTCTCAGCTATGACTAGGGGTTTGGGTGAAAAATGCCCTTTTAGTATCTCCACAATTTCGCTATATTGTTTAGTCCCTGGTTTCTCTGGATGCATTAAAGTACATAAAAGATTGAAAGCCTTTGGTCCCATCACACTTAACAATGTAGATACTACTTTGTTCCCTCCAATGTCATTTGCTTGTGTGAAGTATCCAAATCGTTCTGTGTATGAGCTCCATTGTTCGACATTCTCATCAAACGGTCCAATGTTACTGATAATTCCAGCCATTTTCCTTCTCTCAGGCTCCTAATTATCATTCACTAAGGACCCTTCCAATGTTGAACTCAACTAAAATCACTATCAATTATTTAGTGCTTCAATTCACAGATCGTTTCACAGTTGAAAAAATGTCCTTCCCGATTTACTCACTGCTTTTCCTCCCCTTCCTCAAGTCGTTAGTACCTTATACGCCATCTCATCTTCCCGCCATTGTAAGCTCCTTTATCCTCGAGCCAGCCTCACTTTATTTAACTGTCCACAGCAAAAATAACCATTTTAAACACGTAAAACCCGACTATGTTCCACACAGCAGAGCCACGTACGTTCATCCCAGCCTCGTCGCCACTTTTGTTAAATCTCAAGAGTTTAATAACTTTGCTTGTATAACAATTAAAAGAGTACGCAGGAGACAAAGTTCAGTTAACAGCCATCACTTTCAAGAGAATCTTCTCAACCCCATGACTCTATTTCCCATAGTGCATTGCACATCACAACTACGGTAAGCTATGTGGGATAATTCAAATACAACATTCAAAATACACAACACTCCCCATCAATGGCCCCTAGAGCTGGTGCGGTCTGCAGATTTTGCTTGAGACTTACGAATGCTGCCTCGCAACCCTCATCCCAAACCCACTCCACTCCCTTCTGTAGGAGTCAGAGCAGAGGGGCTGCTGTGGCGGCGTAATCTTCAATAAAATCCCTGCAGTACCCTGTTAGCCCTAGAAAGGATCTCACTCCTGTCACTGTACTGGGGGCTGGTACTGCTTCCCTTCTGGCCTTATCTATGGCCCTTTTCCCTACTCGTACAGCCAGCCCTAGGAACTTGACTTCCTTTTGGCCGATCTGTACCTTCTTGGGGTTTACCTTAAAACCTTCCTGCTTGAGCAACTCCAGAAGTTCAGCCAGCAGTGGACCGTGTTCCTCTCCTTCATCAGTGAATAGGAGTAGGCCATCCACATACTGGACTAACTGTCGGGGTCGGCTGAAGCCTTTTAAGCAATCTGCCATACACTGATGGAAGATGCTGGGGCTATTGTGGAACCCCTGTGGTAGGTTGTTCCAGGTGTACAGTTGGCCCTTAAACGTAAAGGCGAACTTGTACTGGTCCTCGCTTCGTAGAGGGATGGACCAAAACCCGTTGGAAATATCCAGCACCGTGAAGGTGGTCGCGGAGGTTGGAATACTTCCTATGAAGTCAGCGACAGCTGCAACCGTGGGTGCACAGTCGGGGATGTTCCTATTGAGTACCCGATAGTCCACCGTGGCTCTCCAGGAGTTGTCCGGTTTCCTAACCGGCCACAATGGAGAGTTTACATGGGTGGCTATTGTAGTGTATGTGCCTTTAAGAGCCCCAGGTGTGCTGTAATGCCGGTAATGGCCACTCGGGCTATCTAAGCCTGTATATTGTGTATATCCGTTAGAACCCCCCCCAGACTTTGCTTAGTAAACACCTATGAACCAACTCCTGTCTTCAGTGTCTTTATCAACACACGGACACTACAGTGGCGATGAAGTGGAAACGGACTTACCTGCAATTCGGCAGCACCTCAAGGACATCGATTCCTCGGGCGTCCAGAAGACTCAAGAAAGTGACAGAAGCTGTGGTTTCACCAGCTGGCCAAGCTGGTGGCAGGTACTGCGCTAATACTTCCTGGGCGTCAGGCTGGGGCTCCAGCAGCTAGCTCTACAGCTGAGACAGGCAGCGAAATCGGAGGCAAGCAATAACGGACTGGGAGGGAGCACTTGGGAGACGGCCGGCGTGGCAAGCAGGTCAGCGTTCAGACCTGGAGAGAAAGTCCGGCGGGAACGAGTCTCCAACTGTAAATACATTTTTTTTTTAAAGAACGGAAACCGCGGGAAAAAGAGTTGTCATCGGCAGCAGCAGCGGGAAAGCGCGGGAAGCGCCATATCTTTTCTGAAATGCCTAAGTCTGGCAATATTGATGCTTTTGATAGCGAAATAGAGGATTGGACCACATACGTGGAAAGAGTAGAGGTATATTGCACTGCAAATGGAATAGAAGATGAAAAAAAAGCTTCAGTACTGCTGAACCTAATGGGCGCAAAGACATACAGGCTGTTACGAAATGTAATCACTCCAGCCAAACAAAAGGACAAGAATTTTAAAGAAATTGTTGATACCCTGCAGGAGCACTTAAACCCAACACCGCTGCTGATAGCAGAACGATTCAAATTCTTCAAGAGAAATCAACACAAGAATGAAAGTAACGCTGATTACCTAAACGAATTAAGAAAGCTATCAAAGTACTGCCAATTCGGGGCAGGACTAGCAGATTATCTTCGAGACAAATTCGTTTGCGGTCTCTTAAGTGAAGGAACACAAAAAAGGCTGCTTTCTGAAAAAGATTTAACATTGGACAAAGCTTTCAGTATGGCTGTATCATACAAAGCAGCAGCAAGAGGAGCTGCAGAGATACAACAAAAGACACAGGACTTCGGCACCCATGAAATGACACAGGGTTTCGAAAGATGTTATCGCTGCGGCAGATCCACCCATAACCAGAGGGACTGCTGGTTCAAGGACAAAGCATGCAGGCAATGCGGAAAGATTGGACACATTGCACGGGTATGCCGATCTGGACAAAATAAATCCACAGACAGAAAAAAAAAAATCAATAAGGGAAAGTACAGGAAGGTACAAATGATGACGGACAGTAGCTCCGAAGACCAGAAGAGCGATAGCGACTCCGAAAACAAGAGACTAAGCTGTCTCAAATTACATAATGTACTTGCCAAAGATGATTACCAAACAATTTGGGTTACCCTCATGATAGCAGGGTCCCCAGTTAAAATGGAGCTAGATACAGGATCAGCTCTAACCGTAATAAATCGACGGGATTACGAGAGGCTATTTTCGCATATACCTCTAAAAGACACATCCATTATCTTAAAAACATATACGGGGCAGAAAGTATACCCCAAAGGAAAAATAAGGGTGCCTGTTGTATACAACGGCAAAGAAATACAAAAGTTGTATTTATACATTCTACAAGATGGTGGTCCACCGTTGTTGGGACGTGAATGGATCAGAAAGATACGTTTAGACTGGCACTCCATTCAGGCACTGACGGTGACCAGTAAGAAAAAAAACAATGATGACATCATACCTGAACGATTAAAAGACATCTTGGCCAACGCCAAAGAAGTGTTTCAAGAGAAATTAGGAACCTTGAAAGGCATCACCGCCTCAATAAAAGTGGAAGATGCAGCAATTCCCAAATTTTTCAAGGCAAGACCGGTGCCATACGCAATTCGTCCAGCAGTCAAGGCAGAGCTGGAGAATTTGGAAAAGGCAGGCGTATTATCCAAAATAGATTGGAGCGAGTGGGCAACACCCATCGTTCCAGTCATGAAAAAAGCATTGAATAATGATAAATCTGAAGAACAGAGAAAAATTCGCATCTGTGGAGACTTCAAGGTGACTGTTAACCCGGTCCTTCACACAGTACAGTATCCTCTTCCGAGTATAGAAGATATTTTCGCCTCACTATCCGGAGGGAAACGTTTCACCAAAATTGACTTGGCACAGGCATATCTACAAATGGAGGTTGAGGAGGCCTCTAAAAAGTATCTCACGATAAACACACACAAAGGCCTGTACCAGTACAATCGACTGGTTTTTGGAATAGCATCAGCTCCAGCTATCTGGCAAAGAGCTATGGAGCAAGTCCTGCAAGGGATTCCGGGGACTCAATGCTACCTAGACGACATCCTTGTAACAGGAGAAAACGACAACGAGCACCTTGCCAATTTGGAGCAGGTGCTCACTAGGCTGAAAGAACGGGGCCTACGAGCAAATCGCCCCAAGTGCGAATTTTTCCAAAATCAGATATCATATTGTGGCCACATAATTAATAAGGAAGGGTTGCATAAGTCACCCGAAAAAATTGAAGCGGTCATAAAAGCCCCAGCACCTGAAAATGTTTCACAATTAAGGTCGTTCCTGGGATTAATAAATTACTATCATAAATTTTTACCGAACTTATCAACTCTTCTACACCCTCTTAATGAACTTTTACAAACAGGAGTGATTTGGAAATGGAACGAAGACTGTAAACGTGCCTTCCATAAATGCAAAGACTTAATCACATCCGAAGAAGTTTTGGCTCATTACAACCCATCACTGCCAATCAGACTGGCGTGCAATGCATCCCCTTACGGCATAGGAGCAGTATTATCCCATAAATTCCGTGATGGCTCAGAATGGCCGATAGCTTTTGCGTCACGCTCATTAAACTCAGCTGAGCGTAACTATGCCCAAATCGACAGGGAAGCACTCAGCCTGGTATGGGGAGTGAAGAAATTTAACCATTACCTACACGGACAAAAATTTACCTTGTTGACTGACCATCAACCCCTCATCTCCATATTCAACCCTAAAAAGGGTGTTCCCATTATGACAGCGCAAAGGCTACAGAGGTGGTCCCTTTTTCTAGGGGCACACCAATACAACATAGAATACAAAGGATCAAAACAGCATGGGAATGCTGACGGTTTATCGCGCCTACCATTGCCAACAGTAGAAGAGGCACCTACAGTAGACCCAGTAGAGATGTTCCACTCTACCATAGTGGAATGTCTACCAGTAACAAATTCTGCCATTGAAAGGGAGACGAGAAATGACCCGATTCTCTCACGGGTCTACGATTTAACAGTGAAGGGATGGCCAGCACATGGCGAACCACTGTTGCCAGCATTCTCGCAAAGAAGAGAACAGCTGTCAGTGTGCCGAGGAACCTTGATGTGTGGATCCAGAGTGGTAATTCCACCCAAACTCCAGGATAAATTGCTAAAGGAGCTTCACGAGGGGCATCTGGGTGGAGTGAAAATGAAGAACCTAGCTAGGGCGTTTGTATGGTGGCCAGGTATCGATAGAGACATCAAAGAAATGACCAAGAGCTGCCTAGGATGCCAGAAGGTCCAAAACGCTCCACCACAAGCCCCTCTACATCCATGGGAGTGGCCCTCATCTCCCTGGCAAAGGGTGCACATCGACTTTGCTGGTCCATTTATGGACTCAATGTTCTTAATCGCGGTTGATGCACACTCCAAGTGGCTGGAGGTAATAAAGATGTCCTCCACCACTACGGAAAAAACCATCACAGTATTAAGGACCATATTTGCCAGGAATGGGCTGCCGGAACAGATATGTTCTGATAATGGACCGCAATTTGTGTCCGAAGAATTCAGAAAGTTCTTAAAAAACAATGGGGTTAAGCACTACACGTCCGCCCCATACCATCCCGCCACCAATGGATTGGCTGAAAGGTTTGTCCAGACCTTCAAGAAGGCCATAAAGGCCATGGGTAATGAAGACATAAAACTTCAGCACAAGGTGGATAACTTCTTATTCGCATACAGGAATGCAACACATATGGTTACCAACCAAACTCCCGTCATGATATTCTTCAATAGAAACCTAAGATGCCGGCTGGATTTGGTCAAGCCCAACATCAGAAGGGACGTGGAGAACCGGCAGTTTCAATGCATGAATGAAAGGCCAACTAGAACCTTCCAGATAGGTCAACAAGTTTTGGCCCGGGACTACCGTACCGAGAAATGGCAGCCTGGAACTATCTGCACACGACTAGGACCACTGATGTATACCGTGGACATCGGAGAAAGCATCATAAGGCGCCATGCTGACCAAATCATAAAGTCATCCGAAAAGGGACAACCTACACCACAACTCTATACGTCTAACGATGAAGTAGAGATACCCATATCTACCTCCGATCCGGTGATACTGGAACCCGATGAACCCGACACTGGCATTCAAGCCGAATCAGCCTTGCCAAAAGAACCTACTACACCACCAGAAACTACTACACCCCCGAGGCGTTATCCGGACCGAGTCAGGAAGCCTCCTGAGAGACTGACTTATAATTAATTAACTACAGCCATGTGTATATTATTTTTCTTATAACATGTAATTAACGATTACTTAAAATATGATGTACTGGTTAGCTAAAAGGGGAGGAATTGTAGTGTATGTGCCTTTAAGAGCCCCAGGTGTGCTGTAATGCCGGTAATGGCCACTCAGGCTATATAAGCCTGTATATTGTGTATATCCGTTAGAACCCCCCCCCCAGACTTTGCTTAGTAAACACCTATGAACCAATTCCTGTCTTCAGTGTCTTTATCAACACACGGACACTACAGCTATTGGTCTCAATACCCCCTGTTTGACCAGAGAGGTCATGGCCATTTCCATGTCTTTCTCCGCCTCTTTGGGGAAATTATACTGCTTTTGTGGTCGGGTCATGGGGTCCCCATCTACACTTACTTCGACCCCGTTCACTCTCCCACAATCATGCTTGTGAGTGGCAAATGCGCCGAGGTGTGCTCGCACAAATGCCTGGTACTCCACTGGAGTGTTACTGACCATTTGCTCGAGGTCATAACCCTCCTTGGGTTTTAGGGTACACAAGGTCCCCTTTCCCTGTTTTCCTGGGATAACTGCCACTTCACCCTCTTTGCCGGTGCATGCTTCCCACAGCCAGTGGTTCCTAAGATCCACTAAGATCCCGTGGCCTATAATAAAATCAGCCCCCATGTTCCCCTTCCCTCCCTGCTCCCACTTCATTAAAACACAAGTCCACTTGGTGTGGGGTGCTCCTAAATGAATGGACAGTGGGATGGAGAACGAGCCAACCTGCTTGTTACCTGTGAACCCCACTAAGCTGTACGGGACCCTGTTGAACAGAGGTGAGGCAGCGGGGTTACCCTTGCAGGCTCCGTGCGTACCTGGCAGCTAGGTGTTCTTGCTGCTTGGCGCTCTCGGCTCGTCAATAAAAAAGCATTTCACTGACTAGATTTCACTTCTTTTATTTAGTTATGCGATAAATAAAATTGAAATGAAAATAACATTGAAATGAAATGAATAGACTATGGTGCTCGAAGCTCCCGTATCCAACAGATAGGTCCCTTTTACCTTTTCTACTTCCATCTTAACAAGCGGGCTTTTCCATACATCATACTCAAGGGGACACAGATAGACAGGCTGCGCTGGCTCCAGTCATAAGTCTGTGTTAACTGGGGGGGGGGGGGCAAATAGAGTTAAAGCACCCGTGGCTGTGGATACCCTCCCTGGGCCAGCCAACAAAACCCGAAGTGCAGCTACTAACGTATCAACTGTGGGGGGAGAGGTCGGTGTTTCTGCCTTTGGTGCGTGAGCTGGGGCACTCTTTCCTACACTATCCTTCCAAGGATTTTTATAGTCCCTTCTCCAATGCCCACTCTTCCCGCACCCGAAGCAGTTACGCCTCATATCGGAAGGATTACCCCCTTCCTGGTGCCATTCCTTCTTACCCTGGCTGGGTTTTAACTCATGAACTTTCCCTTTAGCTTGTGGTTCTTCCACCCCTCTACCGTTACAGTAAGCCAGGGTCAGTTGTCTGACCACTGTCTCCTTGGTAACTTGGGGGCCCTTTGGGTCGAACCACAGCTCGGCCTTGGCTCTGATCCGTGGCAAGCTGTTTGCCACCAGACTTCGGAGCCAGTGAGCCAGCTCATCCTGGTTCAAGTTAGCCCGGTCGTGATCCCCATTACAGACACTCCTGTACACGAGCCACAGCCTGTCTGCGAAAGCCTGTGGGGTCTCCCCTGCTAACTGGGTAGTCTTCTCCACCCGGGAGAACGGACTACCATCATTCATCCCCATCGCCTCCAGAACTTGATCCCGGATGGCAGCGTACCCTCCCTGTCCCTTCTTGCACTCAGCAGAGAGGGACTGGTACAGCTTGCCATCCAAGGTGAACAGGAGCATCTTGGCCATTTCTGAGTCATCGCCCTGCTGCTTGTTCCACTTCCATAAAGTGGACTGAGGGGTCTCCCTTGTGGGTGAGCTTACTCAAGTGGCTTACCACAGCCCTAAGCTGTTGGGTCCCATGGGGAATCACAAACTGGCTTTCAAGGGGCTCCTGGCCCCCACCTACCTGAGGTGGGCCAAACTTTTGCTATCGAGCCGGGCACATCGGCCCCGGCTCCGACCTTTCCTGCATTTGTTTGCCCACTTTTGCCTGCTGCCAAACCGAGTCAAAACCCATTGCCACAGGTGGCGGCAGTGTGCACTCCTTCCTGTCTTCCCTTCAGATTGCTTGTCCCTCCTGCTGCCCAATCGAGTTGCTCCCTGGCACCACAGGTGACGTCTGCACAGTTTCTACTTCTAACTCCAGGTCTACCCGGGCCGCACCCGGGCTTACTAGACATACCATGCCTTTTGCTCTGGACAGAGCAAGTTTTAAACTGTCTATCTGCTTTTGACAGGGGCCGTGATCTCCCGCTTCAAAATCCCTAGTGCTTGCTACTTTATAAGTTGCCTTTACATCTCTGTTCTACTCCTCCTGTTCCCTTAACTATCTGGTTAGGCGAGCGTTCTCCTCTTTCAGTACTAGCTCATTTCCTTTTGCCTCGGTGACTTGACACCGAAACTACTCATGCCTGTTTCTGTGTTTCTCTACTAGCTGTAATTTCTCTTGATTTTGGGCTTGTAATTCCTGCAATAGTTCCTCCCCTGCCATAGCTCTTGCCTGCGACAGTTTGGCTGCCTCCTGCAGCTCTGCTGTCAAAGTTTTAACCTGCTGATCTAAAAGCTGGATCTGTCGTAGGGCACAGACCAACCAGATGGCCTTCTCTACCAACTTCTTATGATCCTTGCTCTCAGTCCATTTGGCTGCAGCGTCTATGGGATGCCCAGCACGCAACAGACTGGTCACCCACTTCTTTGTGATATTCACCTTCTCAAAAACGTAAGAGGAAATCCGTTCTTCTATCTTCGTTCTTTCATCGAATACAGGGTCTATTACATTACTTCCCTTTTGCCAAAGTCCTGCTGCGATCGCCATTCTGTAAGGGGTGGTGGTGTGGATCTGGTCAGCTTCACCTCTGACTCCCTTGAGCAATTTGAATCGCTTCCACTCCCTTTTTGTTCTAGACTTTGGACTTATTTGGGGGTTGTAATGAACTTGCAACAGACACCTGGGTTGGTCAAAAGAATTGAGATCTTTATTTTGAGACAGGAAAATATACAGTACAATAAAACTTATACTCTAAAAGAGTGGGGAACTCTTAGAATATGCGAGGGAGAATTATAATAGACAAAAATCCCTTACCCTCCCAACCCCACTATCCTAACTATGTCGAAATCCAGGGGACCAGGAAATGCTCACCAAACGACTTTCTTGACAGATTGTAGAGGTTTGCGATTTTGGGGTTCTCCATTGTGGTGGTTGGGGCCTGCCGTACCCCGGATGTGGTAGAAGACTGCACCTGTATTTGGCCTTCAGTTTGGGTTTGTCCGCTGATGCGGTTAGCTGCGTAATTTGGATGTAACGGGTAAGTACCCAATTTTCTTTGGTTAGGCTAAGTTTTAGGGTCCTTTGTGTCAAAATCTTACCCAGGAGTAAGTCAGACTAGCCTGTAGAGTGGAAACAAGTCTTTGATTTTTGAATTTTCAGTGGTTGGTTTCTTGTTGGTCATGGTGGCCCAATATTACTTGGTTGGTGGTAATATTGGTAGTTGTTGGTTTCTTGAGGCCTTTGGTTGCCGCGATCTCCTTTTCTTCTTCTCTGGTGATGAACTGTACTGTGAGCGTGAATGTGCTGGCTTCTGATGATGATCCGTTGAACTGTGCTGTTTCACTGAAAAAGCATGCCTCAATTATACTGGTTTGAGGTCTGGCTTATCTGACCGCCAAATCTCTGGTTTCTTTGATAAATTTGGTGGCCTCGTTATTTTTAATATGTTTTAAAACTTTAACAAGCTTCGGGGATGGCCCATCTAACTTTAACGAGCTTCGGGGATTGTCCATCTAATCTTAATTGGCCTTTAACTGGTTTCGGGATTGCCTTGAACCCAGTTTAAAAATGTAAAACATTTTGGAAATCTCTCTAATTGGTTTTGGACTGCTGTTTGATTGTTGTTTCCTGTTGGGCCATGTTCTTTCTTTTGTGTTGCTGTGGGCATGTACTGTTTTATTCATGTACATTGGCTCTGTGACTTTCAGCGGGAACAGGCTTTATTGTCTTTAAGTAAAGGTTGGGGTGGCCCAGGACATTCCCAGACAGTGCAATATCCAACCTCGGGGGTCCATCCCACCTTCCTTCGTCAGGGTTTTTCGCAGGTCTGAACATGCCTTTTAAACTAGCCAAATCTTCCTGGGGTTTTGATTTTTAAATCCCTTTGGCCCAATATTTCCTTCAAACAGTCCAATATCTCTTCTTTCTTATTTTGGGTTAAATTATGTACAGGAAACTTTGTTATATCCGGCACCGACGGGACCGAGCTGTTGCCGATCTATCAAAACTGCCGGACATACAAAGTTAATGTTGAAGCATACGGAGGTTTTAATCTCCGTATCTGACAACAAACACTGTTGCTTAGCAACAGCTTGTAAACAGTCGGCCCGTACCTTGGAAGCGTCTCTGTAGCTTAGCAACAGCTTCAGAGAGTATTTCCAGAGCCCGACTGTTGAAAACAAAGCCACGAGAAGAAAAAAAACTTAACAAAACGGCTCCTGATTTCTGCCGGTAGATCGAGGTTTCCGGACATACAACCGAGTTCAACATAGTGTTTGAAAGGGAAAAACATGAAATAGCTGCTAAGATTCTAGATTTTGGTAAGGCTGACTTCAATGGGATGAGACAGAGAATTTTTTTTTAAATTCATTCCTGGGATGTGGGCATCACTGGCAAGGCCAGCATTTATTGCCCATCCCTAATTGCTCTTGAGAAGGTGGTGGTGAGCCACCTTCTTGAACCGCTGCAGTCCTTGTGGTGAAGGTACTCCTACAGTGCTGTTAGGGAGGGAGTTCCAGGATTTTGACCCAGCGACGATGAAGAAATGGCGATATGTTTCCAAGTCAGCATGGTGTGTAACTTGGAGGGGAACTTGCAGATGATGGTGCTGCTGCCCTTGACCTTCTAAGTGGTAGAAGTTGCGGGTTTGGGAGGTGCGGCCGAAGAAGCCTTGGTGAGTTGCTGCAGTGCATCTTGTAGATGGTCCACACTGCAGCCACGGTGCCCCAGTGGTGGATGGGTTGCCAATCAAGCGGGCTGCTTTGTCCTGGATGGTGTCAAGCTTCTTGAATGTTGTTGGAGCTGCACTCATCCATGCAAGTGGAGAGTATTCCATCACACTCCTGACTTGTGCCTTTGTAGATTGTGGAAAGGCTTTGGGGAGTCAGGAGTTGAGACACTCGCTGCAGAATACCCAGCCTCTGACCTGCTCTTGTATTTATATGGGTGGTCCAGTTAAACTGGGTTAATGGGTAAAATGATGGTTGATCAGTGGGAGGTGTTCAAAAAAGAATTTAAAGTGATACAGAACCAGTTTATACCCCTAAGGGGCAAAAGCTCTAATTGCCCCCAAAAAAGCCATGACCGACTAAAGAGGTAAGAGACAACATAAAACTAAAAGAAAAAGCATAGAAAAATGCAAAAAATAGCGCAGATCCTAATGAATGGGAAAGATACATAGAACAGCAGATAATGACAAAACAGATAGTAAGAGCTACAACAAGGGAGTTTGAAAAGAAACTTGCAAGGGATATCAAAATCAACACAAAAAATGTTTACAATTATATTAGGAAAAAGAGGGTTGTCAGCAGCAATGTTGGCCCTTTGAAAACTGATAATGGTGATATTGGCTGAGATTTTACTAACATAGAAACACAGAAAAATAGGGGCAGGAGTAGGCCATTCGGCCCTTTGAGCCTGCTCCGCCATTCAATATGATCATGGCTGATCCTCTATCTCAATACCATATTCCCGCTCTCTCCACATACCCCTTGATGCCTTTTGTGTCTAGAAATCTATCTATCTCCTTCTTAAATATATTCAGTGACTTGGCCTCGACAGCCTTCTGTGGTAGAGAATTCCACAGGTGCACCACCCTCTGAGTGAAGAAATTTCTCCTCATATCAGTCCTAAATGTCCTACCCCGTATCCTGAGACTATGACCCCTCGTTCTAGACCCCCCCCAGCCAGGGGAATCATCCTCCCTGCATCCAGTCTGTCTAGCCCTGTATGAATTTTATACGTTTCAATGAGATCCCCTCTCATTCTTCTAAACTCTAGTGAATACAGGCCTAGTCGACCCAATCTCTCCTCATACGACTGTCCTGCCATCCCAGGAATCAGTCTGGTGAACCTTCGCTGCACTCCCTCTATGACAAGTATATCCTTTCTTAGGTAAGGAGACCAAAACTGCACACAGTACTCCAGGTGTGGTCTCACCAAGGCCCTGTATAACTTTGGTAAGACATCCTTGCTCCTGTACTCAAATCCTCTTGCAATGAAGGCCAACATACCATTTACCTTCCTAACTGCTTGCTGCACCTGCATGTTTGCTTTCAGTGACTGGTGTACAAGGACACCCAGGTCCCTTTGTACATCAACATTTCCCAATCTATCACCATTTAAATAATACTCTGCCTTTCTGTTTTTTCTACCGAAGTGGATAACTTCACATTTATCCACGTTATACTGCATCTGCCATGTATTTGCCCACTCACTCAACTTGTCTAAATCGCCTTGAAGAGCCTCTTTGCATCCTCCTCACAACTCACAATCCCACCTAGTTTCGTGTCGTCAGCAAACTTGGAAATATTACATTTGGTTCCCCCATCCAAATCATTGATATATATTGTGAATAACCTTGGCAGTTCTGTAGCGGGCGATGTTGGCGGCGGGTCATGGCCCTGTTGCTGGCTCCATCCCGGCCTCTGATATTAATTTCCCAGTGCGTTTGCTGGCCAATTATAGGAAACTGGTCTGGTGATGTCATTTTGACGCGTTATCGGACAGTTACCTTAAAGGGACCGTGGCCAACTTTATTTTGACATTTGTGCTGTCAGTTTTCTACAGCATTGAGGTGCTGCAAACACTGACAAGCATGGCACAGAGTTGCAGGGCTGCACGCAGGCTCTCCCATGACTCCCTCCATATGCTGATGGAGGGAGTCACAGCACGCAGGGAGGTTCTCTTCCCTTCCCATGGGTGGAAGTGACCTCCCCAGGAGACCAACACAGCCTGGTTGCACATTCAGAGGAGGGCACAAGCAGGGATGTGGTCAGGAAGACCTGGGTGCAGTGGCGCAAACATTTCAATGATCTGAGTAGATCACGAAACGTTAGTACAAAGCCACACTCAACCTCATCCTGCTGTGCCTCTCATCACACCCCCATCACTCTGCCTTCCCTACCCTACTCCTGCACATCTTTACTCACACCAACTTACCTTGCACCTTCACCCATCCCTCGCTATCTACATTATCACATCCTATCTCACTAGCCACCCTCACACTTACTCTCATCCCAGTGCAATCATACCAACTAACAACACACAAGTGTAGGCACTTGGGTGTTTTATCCAATGTTCATGTAAAGTTTCTGTTAATGTGGTGTCAAACATTGAAACCTTTATTTTCAACACTTTGCGTTCTTGGACAGATTTGTGTGCATCTTTGGAAGTGGCTTAGTGAGTTGCAGTGAATGGTGAGACATATCGGTACCCCTCGCAATGGTGATGCATGTGAAAGGAATGGCTTGGGCATTGTAGGGATGCTTTATGGTGTTGGTGTGGGGTGGTGCCAACCTGGCGCATCATGTGGTAGCCAGGGTATACAGCATCAAGTGAAGTAAATCTGGCCATGGTGAGGCCATCCCTGGCCTCCCGGGCAGCAATGTAGTCGGGTGCTGATGCCCTCTGTCCTGTGCAGTATCGGGTGATCGCGGAGAAGGTTGGTGGTGCTGTCATTGGTGCTGCTGGTGTGCCTAGTGATGCTGGTATTGGGGCTGATTGTGGTGGGATTCTGAGGACCAAGATGAGAGAGTATAAAGGGCACCTATGCTGATGGAATAGATGGCTAGTGATATAGAGATGACAGAAGCAATCTGTCAATGGTGAGAGAGGTAATGAGATCAGACTGGATAGAGACTTGTGTAAAGACTTGCAGCATGGTGAATCTGTTGTGGAAATGCAGTGAGGAAGAGCTTGTGGCTGAGGGAAGATATCTCTGTAAGGTGGGAGCTTTAACCTTAAATTTCAAGCTGTCAACTCATCAGGTGATTCAATGGCCGCTGAACTCCCGCCTCAGCTTAACAGACGTAATCCCTGAGCCACGAGGACCCCATGGGCGAGCACGTAAATTCTAAAGGGGAGCTGAAATGTATTCTTAATGATCTCTAAACATGGTCATAATGACCGAATTGGGTCCCCCACCACTGCATGTTGGGTCTGCTCAGCCCTGACAGACCCGACTTCAGGGAAAGGCATGTGTCGGTGGGTTCACAGCGTGGTCCTGACCCGCTGGGGAATAAAAACACTTTCCCACCCGACCCGCCACCGAACGTGCCTGCTGACCCCGGAAAATCCAGCCCATTGTCAGTGATAATAAGGAAATGGTGGACATGTTGAATAATTAGCTTGTGTCATTATTTACAGTAGAGGAAGAGGATAGCATGACAGATATCCCAAGGAATCTAATATTGAATCAGGGGCAGAGACTCAACAAAATTAACGTAAGCAAAATAACAGTAATGAAGAAAATAATGGCACTAAAGAGTTACAAATAAGAACATAAGAACATAAGGAACTGTAGCAGGAGTAGGCCAATCGGCCTCTCGAGCCTGCTCCGCCATTCAATAAGATCATGGATGATCCAATCTTGGCCTCAACACCACTTTCTCGCTCTCTCCCCATACCCCTTGACTCCCTTGTAGTTCAAATGTCTGTCAATCTCCGCCTTGAATATATTCAATGGTTCCACCTCCACAGCTTTCTGGGGTAGAAAATTCCAAAGATTCACAACCCTCTGAGAGAAAAAATTCCACCTCATCTCCATCTTAAATGGGTGGCCTCTTATTCTGAAACTATGCCCCCTTGTTCTAGATACCCCCACTAGGGGAAACATCCTCTCAGCATCCACCCTGTCAATCCCCTCAGAATCTTATGTTTCAATAAGATCACCTCTCATTCTCCAATGAGTATAGGCCCAACCTGCTCAACCTTTTGTCATACATCAACCCGTTCATCCCAGGAATCAACCTAGTGAACCTTCTCTGCACTGCCTCCAATGCAAGTATATCCCTCCTTAAATATGGAGACCAAAACTGCACGCAGTACTCCAGGTGCGGTCTCATCAGCACCCTGTAAAGTTGCATCAAAACTCCCCTACTTTTATACTCCATACCCCTTGCAATAAAGGCCAACATTCCATTAGCCTTCCTAATTACTTGCTGTACCTGCATGCTAACGTTTTGTGTTTCATGTACTAGGGCCCCCAGATCCCTTTGTACCGCAGCATTTTGTAGTCTCACTCCATTTAAATAATCATTTGCTTTTTCATTCTTCCTTCCAAAGTGGATAACCTCACATTTTCCCACATTATACTCCATCTGCCAAATTTTTGCCCACTCACTTAACCTCTCTATATCCCTTTGCAGACTCTTTGGGCTCGATTTTCCAAGCCCCGAGGAGGCGGGTTTGGAGGCGGGAATGGTGGGAAAATTGCAGAATCAGGGGGCAGGAACCCATCCCGTCCCCAACCCGCCTCCGTGCCAATGTCCCAGGAGGCGGGTACCCGACCTGTGCTGGGAGCCACCTCCCCGAGGCGGGAAGGGGATTAGTGCCAATTAACTGCCTGTTAACAGGTAGTTAACAGGCAGTTTTTTGCCTAATCCCTATTTTTAGCCCTGAAGTGTGGGCTGTCCGATGGCTCCGAACCACATCAAGTTAGCGAGGTGGACCGTCAGTCTGCAGGGGTTGGAGGGGTTGAGATGTCCATTGTGCAGGTGAGTGATGGGTGCATGTGTGCAGAGGTAAGTGTGTGAGGTAAGTGTAAAGTGTTTTAATAAGTTTTACTTACCTTTACTTTCTCCTGCAGGCTTCCTTCCTTTAGTTCTCGGGAGTCCCTCAGCTCACCGACACAGAAAGCAGAATGGCCGCTGAACTGTCAAAAGCTGCAGCCTCTGCTTTCTGGTCTGGAGAGCTCTCTAACTGAGTCTGAGTAGAAGGACTCAAGTTAGAAGACAGATTGTCAGTGTTTGACAGCTTCACAGAGCTCTTGACAGATGAAATGTCAATCGTTGATGTCACCAGTAACCAGGTGTCCCTTAATTGGCCTGCTAAGCCCACTGGGTGGGCTTAACAAGGTCAATCAAGGGAAAATAGCATGGGTTGGCCACAAGTCGATGGAGGTGGGACTACAACCCAAAAACTGGGAATCCCACCTCCAAAAGCTCCCCATTGACAAAATCGAGCCCTTTGTGTCCTCCTCACAACTTGCTAACCCACCTACCTTTGTATCATCAGCAAATCTGGCTACAGTACACTCGGTCCCTTCATCCAAGCCATTAATATAGATTGTAAATAGATGAGGCCCCAGCACTGAGCCCTGTGGCACCCCACTAGTTACAGTTTGCCAACCTGAAAATGACCCATTTATCCCGGCTCTTTGTTTTCTGTTAGTTAGCCAATCCCTTATCCATGCTAATATATTACCCCCAACTTCGTGAGCTCTTATCTTGTGCAGTAACCTTTTATGTGGCACCTTATCGAATGCCTTCTTGAAATCCAAATACACTACACCTACTGGTTCCCCTTTGTCCACCCTGTTTGTTACATCCTCAAAGAACTCTAGCAAATTTGTCAAACATGATTTTCCTTTCATAAAACCATGTTGACTCTGCTTGATTGTCTTATGATTTTCTAAATGGACTGCTATTACCTCCTTAATAATGGATTCCAGCATTTTCCCAATGACAGTTGTTAGGCTAACTGGCCTATAGTTTCCTGCTTTCTGTCTCCTTCCTTTCTTGAATAGAGGCATTACATTTGCGGTTTTCCAATCCACTGGGACTTCTCCAGAATCCAGGGAATTTTGGTAGATTACAACCAATGCATCCACTATCTCTGCAGCCACTTCTTTTAAGAACCTAGGATGCAGGCCATCAGGTCCAGGGGACTTGTCGGCCTTTAGCCCCATTAGTTTGCCTAGTACTTTTTCTCTAGTGATAGAGATTGTTTTAAGTTCCTCCCTCCCCATAGCCCCTTGATTATCTATTATTATTGGAATGTTTTTAGTGTCTTCTACCATGAAGACCAATTCAAAATAATTGTTTAGAGTCTCTACCATTTCTCTCTTTCCCATTATTAATTCCCCAGTCTCATCCTCTAAGGGGCCAACATTTACTTTAGCTACTCTCTTCCTTTTTATACACCTGTAGAAGCTCTTACTGTCTGTTTTTATATTATTTGCTAGTTTACTCTCATACTCTATCTTCTCCCTCTTTATAATTTTCTTAGTCATCCTTTGCTGGTTTCTAAAAATTTCCCAATTCTCTGGCCTACCGCTAATCTTCATAACATTGTATGCCTTTTCTTTCAATTTGATACCATCCTTAACTTCCTTAGTTAGCCACGGATGGTGCATCATTCTCATAGAACCTTTCTTTCTCACTGGAATATACCTTTGCTGAGATTTATAAATATCTCCTTAAAAGTCTGCCACTACTGATCTACCATCTTAGCCTTTAATCTATTTTCCCAGTCCACTTTAGCCAACTCTGTCCTCATATCCTTGTAATTGCCTTTATTTAGGACACTAGTTTCAGACGCAATTTTCTCACCCTCAAACTGAATTTGAAATTCATGCTATTGTAGGAATCGTCAGATCCCTAACTGAAGCACTGAGGTCGAGTCGGTCCGATAATAAAACAAAGTTTAATAGAAACTAGAGAACAAACAATTGCATGCAGGAGAAATAATCAACAGGCCTTTTCTGGTGCTGGTTTCACGAGGTCTGAGTTGGGAACCTCTCACTCTCTGACGTCATCACGTTTCCCGCCGTTCGGGGCGTCATGTGACCAACGTGATGACGTCATCGCGCTGATTCTGGGGCTTATCCAGAACGGCTATTTACATACAGTAAACAAACATAGGTGCTGTAGCACTCTATTAAAGGCAATTATACATTTATACAGGAGTCTGTTGGTGGCTTTGCCACATGCGTCCCCCCGGAAGTGTCTTTAAACTCAAAAGTCAATCACAGAGGAGGTCGGACAAGCCTGTCCGAACGACTCCGATATTCCCAGAATCGCCAACTGCCATCGTAGACGTGAAACCGACCTCGGGGTCATTCTTCCATTCACGCAATCGGTGCTGCTGCTTCCTCGGTGCCGTTGGCGCGAAACTGCATGGGTGTCGGTATCATCTGGCTTTTGGACCGAAACGGGCGTGGTAGTAGCAGAGGCCGGTTGGTGGAGGCGCCGAGGTGGGATTCTTCGGGGCGGGACGCTTCGAGGTGGCACAGTACTGCTGCATCACTGCATAAATGGTGTCGGCTTCGGCCGTGAGCGCTACACCATCCGTAGCCTCCGACCTGGCGAGGGCTGCTTGCACCTGCTCGGGGAGCTGGATCAGGAACAGTTCCCGAAACAGAAAACACTGCAGCTCAGACCCAAGAAGCGTGAGCATCTGGCTCATCAACTCAGACGGCTTAGCGTCGTTTAACCCGGGCAGTGTGAGTAAACGTCGCACGTGCTCCGCTTTCGTGAGGCCGAAAACCTGCATAAGTCGCGCCTTAAGCGTATCATACTTGTTATCCACGGGCAGGGTCTCCAGCAGACTGATGATCCGTGCAGCCGTCGAGCTGTCCAGTGCGGAGACCACATAAAGATAACGGGTCTGATCCAGCACGATGTTCCAAAGCTGGAACTGAGCCTCCGCTTGGACGAACCAGGAGGCTGCCTGTTGTTCCCAAAATTGAGGGAGCTTCAAAGTTGTTGCGTATGTCCCTTTAAGGGAATAACTGATCTTAGACTGCAGTACCGGCAGTGACCACCCCTGTATAAAAGGCCCTAGCAGGCTTCTGTAGTTTCAGTTTCAAGCTGCCTCTTGTTCAGTAAAGTACCTGTTAAACTGTTCTCCCGAAGTCCGTGTATTATTGAGGCGCGGACTTTACAGTGGCGACGAGTAAGTTCGAACTCACCTGCAGTGTGGCATCATCTCACGGGGATCTCGCCTGAAAGGAAGGTCCTGGAAGGTCGTAGTCTGAGCAACGGGCGTCGACCGAGGGCAACCGCCCGAAGAATCCATCGGTGTTTGGAGAATTGCGGGAGAGACTGTGGTTCCAGCGAATCGTGCTGGTAGCAGGTAGCGCGCTGACCCTTCCGGACTGCGGCGGGCTCAAGCTCGATCGAGCGGCTCTACAAATCGGGCCGCGCAGCGTCGCCGGGAAAAGAAAACAAGAGAGAGAGGGTGGAGCGCACAGGGCGCGGTCGGTGCTCGAGAACAGGACAGCGGAGAGAAACTAAACGGGGGGGAAGGAAAGCGCCGAAGCTGCGGGTCGCCGCCATTACCCCGTAGAACGCTAGGAGCAGCGTGGCAGTAAGGGGAAGAAGCAAAAGCGCAGGAGGCGCCATTTTATCCCGTTGGGGAAGAAGCAAAAGCGTGGGAGGCGCCATTTTATTCCATTGGGGAAGAAGCAAAAGTGCGGGAGGCGCCATTTTAAATCGTCCCAGATGCCGAAAAGTGGCAGTATCACTGCTTTCGACAACGAGGTAGAAGACTGGATCACGTATGTGGAAAGAATTGAGGTGTACTGCAAGGCAAATGAGGTGGCTGATGGAAAGAGGGCGTCGGTATTATTAAATCTGATGGGTGCGAGTACGTACAGCCTATTGCGGAATTTAATTACCCCAGCTAAACCAATGGAGAAAAGTTTTGAGGAGATTGTTCATATCTTACAGGAACATCTAAGCCCTACACCACTGCTGATAGCAGAAAGATTCAAGTTCCATAAAAGAAACCAGCACAAAGATGAGAGCAATGCTGACTATCTTACGGAACTACGCAAGTTATCAAAGCACTGCCAGTTCGGAGCAGGACTGGCAGACACCTTACAGGATAAGTTTGTCTGCGGGCTCCAGAGTGAAGGAACCCAGAAATGACTACTTTCAAAAAAGGACCTGACGCTAGAACAGGCTTTCAGCGTGGCAGTATCCTACGAAGCAGCAGCACGGGGAGCTGCGGAAATACAACAGAAACCACAAGAATACAGCGCTTACGAAATAGCGTATGGAGCCGAAAAGTGCTATCGCTGCGGCAGAACAACCCATGAGCAGAAGGACTGCTGGTTTAAAGACAAAATATGCAGGCAATGCAGGAAAATGGGACATATAGCAAGAGTCTGTAGGTTGGGAAAGAAGACCAACACGACAAGAACTACTAAGGAACAGTACAGGAAAGTAAAGAAACTGACAGATAGTAGTTCAGAAGATCAGGAGAGTGATAAGGACTCCGGGAGCAGGCGACTAAGTTGTTTAAAGTTACACAACGTGATCACAAAAGAAGATCACCGAACCATTTGGGTCACCCTCATGATAGCAGGGTCCCCAGTGAAGATGGAATTGGACACAGGATCAGCCTTAACTGTCATGAATCGACGAGACTATGAGCGGCTATTCTCAGACATACCCTTAAAGGACACGTCCATTGTATTGAAGACATACACGGGGCAAAAGGTCTACCCCAGAGGAAAAATAAGGGTGCCAGTTGAATATAATGGAAAGGAAACACAGAAACTATACATGTATATACTACAAGATGGAGGACCACCACTATTGGGACGTGAATGGATCCGAAGACTACAATTGGATTGGCATTCCATTCTGGCACTAACTGTGACTGACAAAAAAGATGATGACGTCGCACCTGGACGTCTGTCACAAATTCTATCTGACGCGGAAGAGGTGTTCCAACAAGGACTTGGGACTCTAAAAGGAGTAAAGGCAACCATAAAGATGTTGAGGATAAGCAGTTCCAGCACATAAATGAGAAGCCAACCAGGAGCTTCAAGATAGGGCAACCAGTCTTGGCCCGCGACTACCGAACAGAAAAATGGCAGCCAGGCACGATATGCACACAGCAGGGACCACTAATGTACACAGTGGACGTTGGAGAGAGCATCGTGAGACGCCATGCTGACCAGATTCTAGAGTCACAGGAACAAGGCAAACCTGTACCACAAGCATGTGCACCTGGTAATGAGCCCGAAGTACAGATTGCGTCTACCTCAGAAGCAGGGGTATTGGAAGCTGACGAACCAACCAATGACAATGAGCCAGAATTGACTCCACCGCCAGAACAGGATACTCGAGAAAGGCGCTATCCAGTCCGGGTCAGGAAGCCTCCTCAAAGACTGAACTTATAAATGACTATTCCAGTTGATGTATATATTACTGAGAAAATTGTAATTGTAATTAGTTATTATTTAGTTGTTAAATGAATGTTATGTACTGTTTATCTAAAAGGGGAGGAATTGTTGTGTATGTCCCTTTAAGGGAATAACTGGTCTTAGACTGCAGTACCGGCAGTGACCACCCCTGTATAAAAGGCCCTAGCAGGCTTCTGTAGTTTCAGTTTCAAGCTGCCTCTTGTTCAGTAAAGTACCTGTTAAACTGTTCTCCCGAAGTCCGTGTATTATTGAGGCGCGGACTTTACAAAAGTCGCTGCATTAACACCCATCATTTTGTTCTGCGCGTCCTCCGCGAAAATCATCCGTGAAGTCTCGGGGTCACCAATGTAGGAATCGTCAGATCCCTAACTGAAGCACTGAGGTTGAGTCGGTCCGATAATAAAACGAAGTTTAATAGAAACTAGAGAACAAACAATTGCATGCAGGAGAAATAATCAACAGGTCTTTTCTGGTGCTGGTTTCACAAGGTCTGAGTTGGGAACCTCCCACTCTCTCACGTCATCACGTCATCACGTTTCCCGCCGTTCGGGGCGTCACGTGACCAACGTGATGACGCCATCGCGCTGATTCTGGGACTTATCCAGAACGGCTATTTACATACAGTAAACAAACATAGGTGCTGCAGCACTCTGTTGAAGGCAGTTATACATTTATACAGGAGTCCGTTGGTGGCTTTGCCACATGCATCCCCCCGGAAGTGTCTTTAACCTCAAAAGTCTATCGCAGAGGAGGTCGGACAAGCCTGTCCGAACGACTCCGATATTCCCAGAATTGCCAACTGCCATCATAGACGCGAATCCGACCTCGGGGTCATTCTTCCGTTCACGCAATCGGTGCTGCTGCTTCCTCGGTGCCGTTGGCGCGAAACTGCATGGGTGTCGGCAACATCTGGCTTTTGGACCGAAACGGGCGTGGTAGTAGCAGAGGCCGGTTGGTGGAGGCACCGAGGTGGGATTCTTCGGGGCGGGACGCTTCGAGGTGGCACAGTACTGCTGCATCACCGCATAAATGGTGTCGGCTTCGGCCACGAGCGCTACACCATCCGTAGCCTCCGACCTGGCGAGGGCTGCTTGCACCTGCTCGGGGAGCTGGCTCAGGAACAGTTCCCGAAACAGAAAACACTGCAGCTCAGACCCAAGGAGCGTGAGCATCTGGCTCATCAACTCAGACGGCTTAGCGTCGCCTAACCCGGGCAGTGTGAGTAAACGTCGCGCCCGCTCCGCTTTCGTGAGGCCGAAAACCTGCATAAGTCGCGCCTTAAGCGTATCATACTTGTTATCCACGGGCGGGGTCTCCAGCAGGCTGATGATCCGTGCAGCCGTCGAGCTGTCCAGTGCGGAGACCACGTAAAGATAACGGGTCTGATCCAGCACGATGTTCCGAAGCTGGAACTGAGCCTCCGCTTGGACGAACCAGGAGGCCGCCTGTTGTTCCCAAAATTGAGGGAGCTTCAAAGTCGCTGCATTAACATCCATCGTTTTGTTCTGCGCGTCCTCCGTGAAAATCGTCCGCGAAGTCTCGGGGTCACCAATGTAGGAATCGTCAGATCCCTAACTGAAGCACTGAGGTCGAGTCGGTCCGATAATAAAACGAAGTTTAATGGAAACTAGAGAACAAACAATTGCATGCAGGAGAAATAATCAACAGGTCTTTTCTGGTGCTGGTTTCACGAGGTCTGAGTTGGGAACCTCCCACTCTCTGACGTCATCACGTCATCACGTTTCCCGCCGTTCAGGGCGTCACGTGACCAACGTGATGACGTCATCGCGCTGATTCTGGGGCTTATCCAGAACGGCTATTTACATACAGTAAACAAACATAGGTGCTGTAGCACTCTGTTAAAGGCAGTTATACATTTATACAGGAGTCCGTTGGTGGCTTTGCCACACTATGATCATTCTTTCCTAGGGGATACTTTACTATGAAATCATTCATTAATCCTGTCTCATTACACATTACCAGATCTAAAATAGCCTGCTCCCTGGTTTGTTCCTCAATGTATTGCTCTAAGAAGCCATCCTGAATATACTCTATGAACTCGTCCTCAAGGCTTCCCCTGCCAATTTGATTTGTCCAATCTATATGATGATTAAAATCACCCATGATTATTCCAGTACCTTTCTTATAAGCCCTATTATTTCTTGATTTATACTCTGTCCTACAGTATAGCTACTGTTAGGGGGCCGATATACTACTCCCACCTTCTTACCCTTGCTATTTCTTATCTCCGCCCAAACTGATTCTACATCTTGAGCTTCTGAGCCAATATCATTCCTCACCACTGCAGTGATCTCATCCAGTGATCTCATCTCCAGGACCAGGTGGTTTCCATCCCAGGGTTTTAAAGAATGTAGGTGAGCACATTGCAGATGCCCTAACTATAATCTTCCAAAGTTCTCTCGATTCAGGAAACGTTCCTTTAGATTGGAAAATTGCATGTCTCTCCACTATTTAAAAATGGTGAGAGAGGGAAACCAGGGAATTATAGACCAGTTAGCCTAACGCACAAAGGGTAGTAGAAGTTTGGAACTCTCTTCCGCAAATGGAAATTGCGGCAAGATCAATTGTTAATTTTAAATCTGAGATAGATAGATTTTTGTTAACCAAAGGTATTAATGAATAGGGGGCAAAGGCGGGTACATGGAGTTCGGTCACAGATCAGCCATGATCTCATTGAATGGCAGAACAGGCTCGAGGGGCTAAATGGCCTCCTCCTGTTCCTATGTTCCTATTTAGGTAATTTATTTCAGGAAGCGATTGAACAGAGGCCTACCTGTTCTCTTCAGCTCAGCCGCTCAAGTCTTTAACTAACTGAGTCATCAGCAAAGGTTAGTCAGAATCGTAATCAAAGCAATTTTAAATGAAACCAGAACAGCGGGGAAGCATTTTTGTAGCAGTCTAATTTAAACAGTTTCAGTTAAAGCTTTTGAATGAGCTAAAATGGTGAACACTTCAGGTGTCAATAGTGTAACAACTATATCAATGATTTGGATGAGGGGACCAAATGTAATATATCCAAGTTTGCTGATGATACAAAGCTGGGTGGGAATGTAAGTTTTGAGGAGGATACAAAGAGGCTGCAAGGGGATATAGACAGGCTAAGTACTGGGCAAGAACATGGCAAATGGAATATAATGTAGAGAAATGTGAAATTATCCACTTTGGTAGGAAAAACAGAAAAGCAGAGTATTTTTTTAAATGGTGAGAGATTGGGAAATGTTGATTTTCAGAGGGACCTGGGTGTCCTTGCACATGAATCACTGAAAGTTAAGATGTAGGTACAGCAAGCAATTAGGAAAACAAATGGTATGTTGGCCTTTATTACAAGAGGATTTGAGCACAAGAGGATTTGAGTACAAGAGTAAAGATGTCTTACTGCAATTATATAGGGCCCTGGTGAGACCACACCTGGAGTATTGTGTACAGTTTTGGTCTCCTTACCTAAGGAAGGATATACTTGCCATAGAGTGAGTGCAACGAAGGTTCACCAGGCTGATTCCTGGGATGGGGGGATTGTACTATGAGGAGAGATTGAGTAGACTAGGCCTATATTCTCTAAAGTTTAGAAGAATGAGAGGTGATCTCATTGAAACATACAAATTTCTCACAAGGCTTGACAGGTTTTTTTTTATTTGTACATGGTGTGTGGGCATTGCTGGCAAGACCAGTATTTATTGCCCATCCCTAATTGCCTTTGAGAAGGTGGTGGTGAGCTGCCTTCTTGAACCGCTGCAGTCTGTATGGTGAAGGTACTCCCACAGTGTTGTTAGGGAGGGAGTTCCAGGATTTTGACCCAGCGACGATGAAGGATCGGCGATATACTTCCAAGTCAGGGTGATGTGTGACTTGGAGGGGATCTTGGAGGTGGTGGTGTTCCCATGTGGCTTTGTCCTTCTAGGTGGAAGAGAGCGGGCGTTTGGGAGGTGCTGCCGAAAAAGCCTTAGCGAGTTGCTGCAGTGCATCTTGTAGATGGTAGATACTGCAGCCACGGTACGCCAGTGGTGGAGGGAGTGAATGTTTTTAAGGTGGTGAATGGGGTGCCAATTAAGTGGGCTGTTTTGTCCTGGATGGAATCGAGCTTCTTGAGTGTTGTTGGAGTTGCACTCATCCAGGCAAGTGGACAGTATTCCATCACACTCCTGACTTGTGCCTTGTATATGGTAGAAAGGTTTTGGGGAGTCAGGAGGTGAGACACTCGCTGCAGAATACCTAGCCGCTGACCTGCTCTTGTTGCCACAGTATTTATGTAGCTGGTCCAGTTAAGTTTCTGGTCAATGGTGACCCCCAGGATGTTGATGGTGGGGGATTCGGTGATGGTAATACTGTTGAATGTCAAGGGGAGCTGGTTTGACTCTCGCTTGTTGGAGATAGTCATTGCCTGACACTTCTGTGGCGCGAATGTTACCTGCCACTTATCAGCCCAAGCCTGAATGTCATCCAGGTCTTGTTGCATGCGGGCATGGACTACTTTATTATCTGAGGAGTTACGAATGGCGCTGAACACTGTGCAGTCATCAGCGAACATCCCCATTTCTGACCTTATGTTGGAGGGCAGTTCATTGATAAAGCAGCTGAAGATGGTTGGGCCTAGGACACTGCCCTGAGGAACACCTGCAGCGATGTCCTGGGGCTCTGACGATTGACCTTCAACCACCACAACCATCTTCCTTTGTGCTAGGTATGACTCCAGCCAGTGGAGCGTTTTCCCCGATTCCCATTGACTTCAGTTTTACTAGGGCTCCTTGATGCCACACTCAGTCAAATGCTGCCTTGAGGTCAAGGGCAGTCACACTTACCTCACCTCTGGAATTCAGCTCCTTTGTCCATGTTTGGACCAAGGCTGTAATGAGGTCGGGAGCCAAGTGGTCTTGGCAGAACCCAAACTGGGCATCTGTGAGCAGGTTATTGGTGAGTAAGTGCCGCTTGATAGCACTGTCGATGACACCTTCCTTCACTTTGCTGATGATTGAGAGTAGACTGATGGGGTGGTAATTGTCGGATTGGATTTGTCCTGCTTTTTGTGGACAGGACATACCTGGGCAGTTTTCCACATTGTCGGATAGATGTCAGTGTTGTAGCTGTACTGGAACAGCTTGGCTAGAGGCACAGCTAGTTCTGGAGTGCAAGTCTTCAGCATGATAGCCGGGATGTTGTCGGGGCCCATAGCCTTTGCTGTATCCAGTGCACTCAGCCGTTTCTTGATATCACGTGGAGTGAATTGAATTGGCTGAAGACTGGCTTCTGTGATGGTGGGGACCTCAGAAGTAGGCCGATATGGATCATCTACTCGGCATTTCTGGCTCAAGATGATTGCAAATGCTTCAGCCTTGTCTTTGGCACTCGCGTGCTGGGCTCTGCCATCATTGAGGATGGGGATATTCATGGAGCCTCCTCCTTGTTGCATCCGTGTATAATAAGACACAGACTGCGGAGAATGGTACAACAGGTGTTTACTCAACGTGGCTCCGACTGCAACTGAACTGTACAGATTACTACTCAGTGTTATATACAGGTGTTGTCACTGCCGGTACTGCAGTATACATGAGCTGTTAAACATAGTTCCCCCCCTTAAAGGTATATACATTACACTCCTCCCATTACTTTTTTGATCGTCCACCACCATTCATGACTAGATGTGGCAGGACTGCAGAGCTTTGATCTGATCTGTTGATTGTGGGATCGCTTAGCCCTGTCTATAGCATGCTGCTTCCGCTTTTTAGCATGCATGTAGTCCTGTGTTGCAGCTTCCTAGGTTGGCACCTCATTTTTAGGTACGCCTGGTGCTGCTCCTGGCATGCTCTTCTACACTCCTTATTGAACCAATGTTTGTCCCCTAGCTTGATGGTAATGGTAGAGTGAGGGATATGCCGGGCCATGAGGTTGCAGATTGTGGTGGAATGCAATTCTGCTGCTGCTAATTGCCCACAGCGCCTTATGGATGCCCAGTTTTGAGCTGCTAGATCTGTTCTGGATCTATCCCACTTAGCACAGTAGTGGTGCTACACAACACGATGGAGGTTGTCCTCAGTGTGAAGATGGGACTTCGTCTCCACAATGACTGTGCGGTGGTCACTGCTACCAATATTGTCATGGACAGATGCATCTGTGACAGGTAGATTGGTGAGGATGAGATCAAGTAGATTTTTCCCTCGTGTTGGTTCTCTCACCACCTGTCGCAGGCCCTGACTGGCAGTTATGTCCTTCAGGACTTGGCCAGCTCGGTCAGTACTGGTGCTACCGAGCCACTCTTGGTGATGGACATTGAAGTCCCCCACCCAGAGTACATTCTGTGCCCTTGCTACTCTCAGTGCTTCCTCCAAGTGTTCAACATGGAGGAGTACTGATTCATCAGCTGAGGGAGGGCGGTAGGTGGTAACCAGCAGAAGGTTTCCTTGCCCATGCTTGACCTGAAGCCATGAGTCTTCATGGGGTCCGGAGTCAATGTTGAGAACTCCCAGGGCCACTCCTTCCTGACTATATACCACTGTGCAGCCACCCCTAGTGGGTCTGTCGTGCCGGTGGGACAGGGATGGTGATGGAGGAGTTTGGGACATTGGCTGAAAGGTATGATTCTGTGAGTATGACTATGTCAGGCTGTTGCTTGACTAGTCTGTGGGACAGCTCTCCCAATTTTGGCACAAGTCCCCAGATATTGGTGAGGAGGACTTTGCAGGGTTGATTGGGCTGGGTGTGCCATTGCCATGTCTGTAGCCGATGCAGAGGTCGATGCCGGGTGGTCCATCCGGTTTCATTCTTTTTAGATGCAGAGAGGATGTTTCCCCTGGCTGGGGAGTCTAGAACCAGTCTCAGAATAAGGGGTCAGCCATTTAGGATTGAGGTGAGGAGAAATTTCTTCACTCCGAGGGTGGTGAATCTTTGGAATTCTCTACCCCAGAGGGCTGTGGAGGCTCAGTCGTCAAGTATAATCAAGGCTGAGATCGATAGATTTTTGGATATTAAGGGAATCAAGGGATATGGGGATAGTGCAAGAAAGTGGAGATGAGGTAGATGATCAGCCATGATCTTATTGAATGGCGGAGCAGGCTCGAGGGGCCGAATGGCCAACTCTTGCTCCTATTTCTTATGTTCTTAACTAAAATTCTGATCTTACTGGCTTAACAAGCATGTGCCGTCAACTTGGACTAGGCAAACCTTTCATAACCAAGAAAGGAAAAGTTAACTTTAGGAATGAAAAACCGTAAGTGCATTTTTGACCAAGCACACTGGCTTGTGCATGCTACGAATGATTTTGGTAAGGGTGACACAGGTCCAGCACAGATTATGAGGGCGTGAAATTACTTGTCAGCAACAGACTGCAATAAATGAAGACAAGGAATGTCCATTTCCTGCCTTGTCTGCTCTATGTGTAGATTTCCAATTGATATTAGACAGAGACATGTTGAGAATACAGACTAACTACATAATTGCTCCATAAAATGCTGTAAAAAGAGAAACATTATTATCCCTCCTGTGTACATATGGATGTTACAATCAGCAGACTACCGTTTTTGTGAAAGTTGTCGTAATGCTGCCTCTAACCATTGTTAACATTATCTTCAGGTCTTTCAGTCTCACTGCAGCACGCTTAAACAATCGGCATGAGCTCCTGATTAATATTTCCCCTCTTCTCTCCTGGTGGGGTATAGTTGTGCAGGTCCTTGCTGCCCTAATATATCTTAATGTAGTAGCCATTCTTCATCTGTGAGCCTAGAGATCCGCGGATCCTGATCATGTCCTCACCAAACATCCACGCTTGTGCATTTTCCAGCAGGAGTCACTGGATACCAGTTAAGAGTGGGAATGTCTGATTTTCCTCTCGCTGGCCAAGCACCACTAAGACCTACTGTAAGGGAATGGTTGAGGTGAATGGTATAGATGTAGTTAAGGGGAAGCTAGAAAAGCGCATGAGGGAGAAGGGAATAGAAGGTTATGCTGTTTGAGTTGGATGAGGAAGGATGGGAGGAGGCTCGAGCGGAGCATAAACGCCGGCATGGACTGGTTGGGCCAAATGGCCTGTTTCTGTGCTGTATGTTCTATGTAATACCTCTACTACTGCCCAGGCTGAAATGAGCTACCTCAGCATAGATTAGGGATCAAACCTGGTATCTTCCTGGTCCAAATTGTTCAGTTCCACAATGAGTGACTGAGTCATTAAGGGATCCTTGCTAATATTTCTAATTCCATATCATATACATTGAATAAAATACCCATGCTAGTGTAGAGAGTTAAAGTAAATTTTCCGACAGGTAATGTTAATACCACCAGCCGTACCAATAATCTTACCTTTTATTGTGCGGATAAAACCATTTTACAGAGTTGTGTTCATGCTGGTAAAAATGGTTTAATGCTGATGTGAATAGAACAGGGAATTATTAACTCTCAGTTCCAGAGTCTTAACACTTTTGGAGACATTAGTATAAAGGACAAATAGAAATAGCCCTTTTTACTGCACAGTGCCTGTGTGCTAAGAAAATGAGCGCAATTTGAAGAGCAGCAGAATCTCGCAATTTCGACCTGGGGACGTGACCAGTTTTGTGGGCGGGGCCTGATCCGGGCGAGTTGAATCTTGAACCAATGTAAAAGATCACGGAAAACGCAAACGTAAGCGGTGTTGGGCATAATTCACCTACGTTTAAAATTCCCCGATCTTTTTGCGATGGTTCGGCCGAGTCCACCCGGATTCTGCTGATATAACTCACAGAAACTCGACCCGAAATGTTTTCATGAAAAGGTGTTTGAACTTTTTTTTGTTTCTTTATAAATAAATGATGCAATGTAGGTGAATTGCAATGGATGACATCACTGTATCACTTTTATGTGACCTCACCAAGCTTTTCTGACCAGACAAAAACAGAACAGTTTGTCAAATTTTATTTCATGAAAATAATACTCCTTTAAATCCAGGCCCAGGAGAAGCAAGGACAATATTTGAACTGAGTCTGCCAAATTCTTCTGCTCTCTCCCTTCTTGCTGTCAGCTTCGGTATCCATGGTGCATTCAAGGTGTAGAGTATTGCAGTGCTGTGCTTGCTGGCCATGTGAAACATGCCTGTTCTCGTCTAGTGTTACCAATCTTCAGTCGTGTTATACAAAGCTGGCTGACTATGACAATGGAGTGTGAGGAACAGAGGGGGAGACATTCATTACAACCCAGGAGTGGGCGCTAACTTTGGAAAAGTTTGAGATTTAGCACCAGTCTATGAATCTCGCTGCACACAAAATTCAGTGTCATCGCTCAGAGAAAGGATGGGAGCACTAGATCAAGCGCTAACGGCCTAGCTCAATGGCGGTACACTCAAAGTGCTAAGCAATTTCAGGTGCAGTCTAGTCGCTAGTCATCTTTGCCACAGGCTCTTTACAGTTCTTAAATGGGAGGTTCAATCATGCTGCAGAACCTCATTCTGAGCATTGCTGGTTCTGCAGCTATCTCAGCAAGCAGCAGAAGGCCAAGGAGAAGGAACCAGATCACTGAAGGAGGTGTCATTATGGCAGATCAATGACCCAGGGAGAGAGCTCACAGATTCTGCGACCAAGCATTGGTCTTTGCTGTGGAGAGACAGAGGGCGGTGCTGTACCCGCCATGTGGAACGAGGTAGCCTAGCAGGTCTTGGGCAGCACTGTGGCAGCTTGCTCCTCCTGCCTGCCACTGCTCCCTCCTGTTATGTTCCACCTTGGCCTGCAAGGGAAAGGGAAGTGTGTGAGTGAGTGTGGTGCAATGTGTTTGGGTGATGTGCCTGCCGTAGTTGAATAGCTGTCAGTGTGTGCAATGTGTGAGATGTGGGTGTGAGTGTTGCAGCAGTGGTAAGGTTGTGATGGTTAAGTGAAGCTATGATTGTGAGCTATGAGTGGGGATAAGTAGAGGTTGTTGGTAGGTGAGTGCTGGGGGTGTGGAGCATTAAGCAGTGTGTGAGGCTTGTGTTGCAGATGGTGGGATATGGCATTTGCTGAAGCCTTCATTCACCTTGACCTGCCGTATGTGGCCATTAAACTTCTTGTGGCACTGGATCGCCGACCTGGGGATCACAGTGCTAGCCGTCATATAGCCGGCTATCTCCTGCCAGAGTTTTCAAGATATATGGGGTGAGGGCTTCTGCTAGTCTGTGGGAAGAGGACAGCCTGCCTTCTGTCCATGGCCACCACCAGTGCCTCAAGAGCCGCGTCTGAAAATCTGCGGGCTCTCTCCCTGTGCTGACGCTCAGATATCTGCTTCCAATACCCTCTGCTTCCAGGTGGAGTTGGAACTGGATTGCCAATCAGGTGCTGTAGCATCAATGCACCTCCCCTTTAAGTACTGACTAAAGCTTGTGCCAGACATGGGAGTTAGACTGGACCCAATATTGAGCACGGATTTTGCGTGCTACTTAGACCATTTTGACCTGGTGCAGCTTAACATCATTGGACCTTAACTCTGCCTGTTTTGTGGCCATATCCAATTTCTAGGCTCGTGACAGGCTCCAAATAACTCTACAAATGCTTTTTAATTAATTTAATTAGTTGTTGTGAAAAGTGCATTGTGAATTAAAAATAATTTCTATTTCCTGACTATGAGAGACACCCTTCAGACTTAACCACCTCCTTTCGCAAGCCTGATCGCAATTCTTTGTGATTAGATGTTGACAGATACAAAGTAAATACAGGGTAGGTGCGATGATGGTTTAGGTAGCAATTAGGCAATTTTAGTCCTGAACTCACTTATAGAGGATGTGGGTGTTGTGCTAGTTGTACATTGCATGCTTTGCTTCTTTTAACACCTACGATGAATAGCCCTTTAGTAATCAACGTCTTATTCATGGGATTTACAGAATTTGATTATGAGCTAAGTGAATAGTATTTATACTGGAGATGGTTTGAGTATCTTTGGTAGGATTTATGCTCATTTTGGAGGTAAGACATCAGTGACCTAGTGCCTCTGAGGCAGCTCATGACTTGTTACATTTTCTCCTGTCTGATAGAATTTCAGCAGGTTTGAAAGATGGATGATGATAATATCGTAGTCAGAGTATCTCCAGCAATGGCTTCTCTTCCCCGCACCCCACCCCCGCACCATTACCTCCGGAGTCCCCAAGAGTCTATCTTTCGCCATCCCACTCCTCTTCTTCATCTAGATGCTGCACTTTGGTGACGTCATCCCAAGGCATGGGGTCAGGTTCCAGATGTACGCTGATGACACCCAGCTGTATCTCAGCACCGCCTCTCTCAACCCCTCCACTGTCTCTGTGTTGTCAGATCACCTTTCCAACACCCAGTCCTGGATGAGTCATGATTTCCTACAGTTAAACATCAGGAAGATCAAAGCCATTGTCTTTCGCCCTTCCAACAAATTCCATTCCCTCGCCACATATTCCATCCCCCTCTCCTTCCGATATCTCAGGGTGAATTAGACTGTTCGCGACCTCGCCATCATATTTGACCCCGAGCTGAGCTTACGATCCCATATCCTGTTTATCATAAAAACTGGCTACTTTCACCTCCATAGCATCACTTGTCTCTGTTCCTGCCTCAGCCCCTCTACTGCTGACACCGTCTTTAATACCTTTGTCACCTCCTGACTAATCCAATATGCTCCTGGTCAACCTTCCATCCTCTAGCCTCCATAAACTGAAGCTCATCGAAAATTCTGCTGCCCATATCTTATCCCTCACCAAGTCCCACTCTTCCATCAATACAAAAGTTAAATACAGCAGATGCTGGAAATCTGAAATAAAAGCATAAAATGCTGGAAATACTCAGCAGGTCAGACCATCGACCTGAAACATTGGCCCGAATTTTTTTTACCTTGGTGGGTCCGGTGCGGGGGGTGGCCATTTCGGGTCGCGACCCCGCTGCAGATTCCATCCCGCTGTAGAAAATGACCTTACCTTAATGGGGCCTATTAAGCCCGCCCAGTGCATTACCCGGCCCAATGAGATGGAGCGGATCTGGTGACGTCATTCATAATGCGTTTTAAGCCAGGATCTTTAAAGGGACCCTGGCCACATTACATTTGAAGGTTAATCTAAGAGTGCTGTCAGTGCACTACAGCATTGGAGTGCTGCAAACACTGACAATGACTGCACAGAGGCAGAGGGCTGCACCCAGGTTCTCCGATGACTCCCCCCCCCATATGCTTATAGAGGGAGTCTATGTATCTATGAGTCAGAGCACGCAGGGAGGTCCTCTTCCTTTCCGATGGGTGGATGAGACCTCCCCAGGAGACCAAAACAGCCTGTTTGCAGATTGCAGAGGAGGTCACATGCAGGGATGTGTTCAGGAGGACCTGGGTGCAGTGCCGCAAACGTTTCAATGGTCTCAGTAGATCAGGAAACGTTAGTACAAAGCCACACTCAACCTCATCCTACTGTGCCTCTCATCACATCCCCATCACTCTGCCTTTCCTACCCTACTCCTGCACATCCTTCCTCACACCAACATACCTTGCACCTCCACCCATCCCTCTCTCTCTATCTACATTATCACTTCCCCATTTCACTAGCCACCCCTCACACTCACCCCCCCCTCATCCTAGTGCAATCATACCAACTAACAACACACAAGGGTAGCCACTTGGGTGTTTTATCCAATGTTTATGTAAAGTTTCTATTAATCTGGTGTCAAACATAAAAATCTTTATTTTCAACACTTGGACAGATTTGTGTGCACCTTTGGAAGTGGCTTAATGAGTGTGCTGGAAATGGAATGAGCAACAGCTTCTGTCTGAGGAAAGTGATCATCTGTCAGGTGGGATCTTTTATTGTACATTTCATGTCAATTAATCAGCTGGAGCAATAGCCACTCAACTCCCACCTCGGGTTGACAGGCCTGGTTCTCGAGCTGTGTGAATCCTGTGGCCATGCAGCGAAATTTAAAAAGTAGGTGAAGAAAGGCTGTTAAGTGCCTGTAAACTACCTGATACTCATTTCAATTGGTTCCCCCGCTGCTGCCTGTAGGGGTTCGCAAAAATCCCCTCAGTCCCCGAAGATCGGGAAATATTAATCTACATCGTGGAAATTGCCTCTGGGTTGGACAATGTTTTAAACATACCCAGAATTGCAGGGGGGCTGCGTTGAGTTGGGAAGCAGGTGGACAACACCGGAATCGAGGAACTTCATGGAAAAATTCGCACACTTTAAGACAGCACATTTTATTTTAAAAATGTACTCTTGAGTTTTGAACTGTGTAAATTGCAAAGGGATAAAAATGGCCATCAGAAAGCATGGCCAAGGACAAAGGCGTGTATGTCTGTGAAAAGGGGAGGATCAAGCAATGGCAGTCAGATTCTGTCAATCAAAAAGGGAGTTTCCCTTCTCTTCAGAGGTAACCTACAAGCTGTTTGTTTACAGAAACTGCTGCAGAATGTTGACACAAAGAATTATCCACTTAGGCTGCGGTTTCAGTGACTGCAGGACAAAGGGCTTCTGTTTACCTAGTAATCCAACTCCATTCAAAACCCACCACACACCATGAGACACACCTAAACTACGGAAGAGACTTTTTAAACTAAGAAAAGGAACAGTTTAAGAATTAATGGGTTTGAATCACCCATTACCCAAACAATAGGGCAGTTCGATCCCTTTTGTTTTAGCCAGATGAACCTGGATTTGGGCGGGAACATTTCGGCCCCAGAATGAAGACACATTCAAACCACCCCAAGCTTTATTCGAAACCCATTCCAGACAATGGGAGCAGTTTGGCCACTGGAAAATAGCCCGTTTGAATCAGCCAATCATGGCCTTTCTCTTGTGTATTCGAACTTTTCGGCACGAATTTGCACACAGACCTTTTCAGCGCCAAAACAGCAGGAGCTCCCAGGATATAAAGATAGCTTCTCAGAGGCATATCTCTCTCTCTCTTACTCTTTGGACCACAGGTGAGCAGGTTTCTGACTCCTCAACAAGGCAACCTAGTGAGAAGTAAAGGGGTGGTAATTTAAGGGAAATGTTCTAAGATTGTACGGTTAACATTGTAGCCATTTATCCCTTGTTTTTACCATCTGCCTTCCCCTGTTAAGCAATTTTAACTGTTGTATTGATCGTGTGGTGTAGTTTATTTCGTTAATAAAGTTTGACTTTCTTGCATCCAGATCATTTGTCCATTTTTAATATATCATTAATTATAAGTTCCTCCAGTCAGAACTGGAAAGGGTGGGTTTAGCGATTCGAAACCGCTGATTGGTATTGGTCTCAGTCTGTGAAACAAAAGGCTGCCTGACCAGGTAAATTACCGTAAACCAGGTAAAGGAAGGTAAATTACCGTAAACCAGGTAAAAGATGCCCCCCTACAAATTGGTGACCGCAGCAGGACTGGAGGCAGTTTTTGATATGATAAGTAGTCTGGATCTGGAGAAAGCATCAGCTATTGCTTTTCTTGCTTTCAGTCTGTGGGTAGCCCTGCAGAAGTTAGCGGCAGCGTGTAAGCTGACCTATTATGGTATAGGTGGCTGGGTTAAGGAGGGTGAGATGAGGGTGCAGGAGGAGGTTAAAGAGGCCAAGAATCGGGAGTCAGAGTTGGAAAAATGCCAGGTGGAGGTAGAACGCCTCATAAGAGAGGTGAATGAGGCCAGAGATAGTGGGATGAGGGTGCGGGAAGAAAATGCACGCCTCACACTAGAGGTCACAAAATGCCAGGCAGAGATAGAGCACCTTGTGCAGGAAGTCACAGAGGCTAGGGACAGTGAGATGAGGCTACAGGAGGAAAATGCACACCTCACCCAAGAAGCTAGCGAGGGCAAAAGCCATGCGAGGCACAAGATAGAGTTCCTAAATTGCCAGTTTACAGAAGCAAGTAGTAACGAGATGAGACTACGGGAAGAGAATGCCCGCCTCACCTCAGAAATAACAGAGCAGGAGGAAATGGTTAGGGAGGTAAAGGCAGCTTATAAGCTGGCCTGTGACCAAAGGTTTAGTGGAGCAGATCATACCCCATGTAACCGAAAGATAGAGAGTTTGGGTATGGAGTTAAGGAGGACTAAAGGGATGGTATGTCTCATAAGTTCGAAGGGGAGTCCGTCGGACAGTACCAGCAACCCAAATCAAACCACCCCACAGGCAACACCCAGGGAAAGGCTGGCTATGGAATTAGAGATCCCAAGACCGCAGCCCACAGCTCCAGGTTTTGAGGAGCTCTGGCATCAAGAAGGGGTGGACAATGGGGTGGTAGGAGAATGCCAGCAGGTCCCGCTAGGCAAGCGGGGACCAGGACCAGTGTACCCCCTCCGACAACGGAGGTACAGTCCACCCATGAACGATAATGTCCCAGGGGCTGTTCGGCATACCTATCTGGTAGCCTATGATACCCAACAGCTCAGAGGCCTGATGAAACATATTCCCCTGCTCTCTGAAAAGAGAGACCCCTCAGTGCACTTCCAGGGGATAGAACAGGCAGCCTGTGTTAACGGCTGTGATGAGGAAGAGAAAGCCAAAATGTTGCTTTTCTCTGTAGATAGTAAGCTCTATCAAACCCTTTCAGATGAGGCCAAGAGAGGGCAGAAGGGTTTTGAGGACCTAAAGGAGGAAATACTGGAAGCCATGGGTGCGAATGACGGCAATCTGTTCAATCGCATAGGGAAAACACTGCAGAAGGAAGGGGAGACCCCACAGGCATTTGCAAACAGGCTGTGGCCAGTCTACAACAGCGCGTGTACAGGGGGGCAAAATAGGGCACAACTGAACCAGCAGCAGCGGACCCAATGGCTTCGTTGCCTGGTGTCCAATTGCCTGCCCCAGATAAAAGCAAAGGCTGATACTTGGTTTGACCCCCGAGACCCCCTAGCAACCAAAGAGGCTGTAATCCGGCAGCTCACGGTAGCATATAGGAGCGGTAGGAATAGTGGGACCCCCCCAGCAAAAGGGTGAGGTCCACGAGGTTAAACCTGGGGCTCAATACAAGAAAGAGTGGCGCCAGGAGGGTAGCCGTCCCTCCCAGAACAAGGTCACTTGTTACAGGTGCGGGGAGGATGGCCACTGGCGCAGGGATTGTAAAAAGCCTGGGAGAGACGATAAAGCCAGGGCCCCCGCAGCCCCAGCTCAGAAGGCAGAGACAGAAACTCCTCCCGCTACAGTCGAGTCCGTCATGGAGTCGATACAATCTTTCCTCAGGGTCAGTCAGGGAAAGGTAGCAGCCATCAGTGGTGCTGCAGCCCCCTCACCCACCTCTGCCTCCCCACAATGACTGGCCGATATGCTGGCCAAGGAAGGTGCACATGCAGGCACTTTCTGGGACCGATATGAGTCCGGGCCAGTGGCAGCGATTACAGGCATGGGTGGGACACAGGGAAAATCAGGAAAATTGTATAGATCTGACCATACAAGTTCAAGTTCACAGGCTGTAAAGACAGGCACTGTGGCTTGTTCCAAGGGAAAAGTTGTCCAGCCCACCAATTGGGACACTTCCCCGCCCCAGTGGGACCTAAGTTTTGGCCAAATTTTAAACTTGAACCAGTTATTTGGCTCAGAAACAGAGAAACAGCAGCCTGAGAGTAGAAATTTGCAGGCTGCTGCGAGTCCATTCACAGAAAATCACCTGGGGGGCTCCAGGGAGGAGCCGCCCTTTAAAGAGACTGCCCGCGCATGTGCAGTCGCTGGTCTGGAGACAGGAATTCCCCAGTCTTTTGAACGGCCTGTTCGTGCAGGCGCAGTTCCCCAGCCCGTGACCCAAGCGGCTCTTCTTCAGTTTTCCTGTGCAGGCGCAGTCGCGCGCCTGAGGGGAGATGTTTCCCAACACTGGGTTCGTGCAGGCGCAGTTGCGGACTTGGAACCCCCAGCAACTCCTGTTCACTATGAGGCCACGCACGCAGGCGCAGTCAGCCATTTAGAGGTCCCCACTTCCCAGTCTATACACGCAGGCGCAGTAGCCTGCTTGAAAGACCCAGCGGTTCGTCCTACCCTTTTCAAAGAAATCGAACGCACAGGCGCGGTTGCCTGTGATAGTGTAGTGGTTCCACAGCCCTGTGAAGAGATTGTTCGCACAGGCGCAGTTGCCTGTGGGACCACAGCAGCTCCTTTTCAGTTTTCTCACACAGGCGCAGTCGCCTGTTTGAATACAGTGGCTTCACAGCCTCTGCCGGGGGACTCCGGGGAGGAGGTTTGCGCAGGCGCAGTCACCTGTTTAAAGGGACAAGCTTCCCAGCCTGCTCCTAGAGTGATTCCCCCTATGGTGTGGGACCCTGGGGAGGCAGGGATAGCAATTCCTCTTGCAGGGGAGCTGGTACCAGGTTTTGGACTGGGAGAGGAAGATTTTCAGCCATCAGCAGTGGGTGGTGAGGGGATACCTGCCCCCAGTACAGGAGTGGGTAGGGAAAAGGAGACAAACCCGGAGTACCGGCAGGCTGCCAGGTATATTATACAGTCCGGGCTGTTTGCACCAGGGGGAGAAGGTTCCCAGCCAGCTAGGGCTGTGACCCAGGCTCAGGGTCCATCAGCCAAAGTTTCCCCAACAGAGACGTCCCTTAGAAGGTCTCTTCTGGTGCCCCAGCCCAAGAAAGCATGGTCACCCACTTTACAGTGGAGTAGGGCGGTCTCCCAAACCAGGGAGAAGCCAAAGGGCAGAGGTCCCCAACTAGCAGCCATAAGCTGCGAGGGATCTGATGCTGGAATCAGTCCAGCTTCGCTGCAGGCAGCAGTAATCTGCGACAGTGACACCAGTGATTAGCCTGGCCATCCGGAGACGGGCGGCAATTGTATTATAGCTTTGTGTTAAGTAACCAATGTTTATAGCTTGCTTTTAAGGTGTTTGAATTTTAAGTTTAGAATGTAACTAGAAGTTTAAAGTTTAAGTTTATAAGTGTGCCAAATGCTTGTATTTTGGTCTGAGGTCAAGGGACCCGACCATGTCTCCACCTAAGGCAGCAGGTCAGTGAGAGACCTGGTTGCATGTCCTTTTAAGTTTTTTTGCAGGAGAGTGGACAAAGGAGCAGCCCTGTTCGCCCAGCCTGAGCTGGGCATCGAATGAAGATATACAGAATGTTGGGGATCACCTCGCCACTGAACAAATCCAGGAGGAGACCCCGCTGTGACCTTCGGGAGAAACCGGACAGGGTCCGGAGGAAATTGCCTATTCATCCTACGCTGGGTGGGGCACAGCCCCCAACCCAGCACTATCCTGACCGAATTTCACTTGCGGGAGACCTCGCTATTGAGGAGTCATGGCGGGGAAGCCCGGGCGCCTTGTCAGATAGGGACGTGTTCCCCAGGAGTGGGTGGTGATGGCCCGGGAAAGATTGTAAAGGGGAGGCAGAGACCCATGAGTCACGTGGGTGCATTTGGGGAAGGGAGGAATGCACCCGGGGGCCCACGGGCAAAGTTAGAGTGTAAGTGTGGCTGGGGAGGATGAGTGGGTGGCCGGATCTGGGATCCAAGTTTGAGTGTGCAGCCAGTGAGAGCCGCCACACAGGCACCCATCATTTTCTGCAGCCAGTCGAGGGAAGACAGGAGGGGGAGGGACTGGGAGACGCGATCCCATACTCCCCGGTCTCGGTCTGCGAAACGTGAGGGGTACCCCACCTCCACAAAGGGACAAGGGAACGGCTCAGGGCTGGTGGATCAGACTGTTCTGTAAAATCCACTCTGTATGTTTTAAAAGTTTAAGGCCATTAAAAGGTGTGGGGGGGTGGAAGGAACATTTACTGCCCAGGTGGGAGGAGCAAGACCCACTCGAATTTCGCGAACCATCATTGGCACGTGATGGTCGGGGTTTTATTTAAGCATGTTGCTTCATATGTTTAAGTTTTTTTTGTATTTTGTTTTACAGTTCCAAGCTGTGCAGAGGCGTAGGACCCTCTCCGTGCTTGGGATCATTTAGATTACATTGTATAACCAAGATTGCAACATTTTGTAAGATGTTATAATGTAACCAGTGGTGCAGGGGTATGAGACCCCTTGTTGTAACATTTTGTAGTTGATGTATCTGTAGATGCCTACCGTACCATGGTCTTTCTCGGATTTGAGGGGAATAGACGGGTCGGGGGATCAGTGACAGGTAGCGATAGGTAAATACAGGGGATGGTTGTTTGTCGGGGGTCAGAAAATTTTGCTCACTTTCTTCAAGTGGATACTACAAGCAAGTTGGAAGTATCCAAAGGGGGGAATGTAGGGGTTCACAAAAATCCCCTCAGTCCCCAAAGATCGGGAAATATTAATCTACATCGTGGAAATTGCCTCTAGGTTGGACAATGTTTTAAACATACCCAGAATCACAGGGGGGCTGCATTGAGTTGGGAAGCAGGTGGACAACACCGGAATCGAGGATCTTCGTGGAAAAATTCGCACACTTTAAGACAGCACATTTTATTTTAAAAATGTACTCTTGAGTTTTGAACTGTGTAAATTGCAAAGGGATAAAAATGGCCACTAGAAAGCATGGCCAAGGACAAAGGCGTGTATGTCTGTGAAAAGGGGAGGATCAAGCAATGGCAGTCAGATTCTGTCAATCAAAAAGGGAGTTTCCCTTCCCTTCAGAGGTAACCTACAAGCTGTTTGTTTACAGAAACTGCTGCAGAATGTTGACACAAAGAATTATCCACTTAGGCTGCGGTTTCAGTGACCGCAGGACAATGGGCTTCTGTTTACCTAGTAATCCAACTCCATTCAAAACCCATCACACACCATGAGACACACCTAAACTACGGAAGAGACTTTTTAAACTAAGAAAAGGAACAGTTTAAGAATTAATGGGTTTGAATCACCCATTACCCAGACAATAGGGCAGTTGGATCCCTTTTGTTTTAGCCAGATGAACTTGGATTTGGGCGGGAACATTTCGGCCCCAGAATGAAGACACATTCAAACCACCCCAAGCTTTATTCGAAACCCATTCCAGACAGTGGGAGCAGTTTGGCCACTGGGAAATAGCCCGTTTGAATCAGCCAATCATGGCCTTTCTCTTGTGTATTCGAACTTTTCGGCACGAATTTGCACACAGACCTTTTCAGCGCCAAAACAGCAGGAGCTCCCAGGATATAAAGATAGCTTCTCAGAGGCATATCTCTCTCTTACTCTTTGGACCACAGGTGAGCAGGTTTCTGACTCCTCAACAAGGCAACCTAGTGAGAAGTAAAGGGGTGGTAATTTAAGGGAAATGTTCTAAGATTGTACGGTTAACATTGTAGCCATTTATCCCTCGTTTTTGCCGTCTGCCTTCCCGTTAAGCAATTTTAACTGTTGTATTGACTGTGTGGTGTAGTTTATTTAGTTAATAAAGTTTGACTTTCTTGCATCCAGATCATTTGTCCGTTTTTAATATATCATTAATTATAAATTCCTCCAGTCAGAACTGGAAAGGGTGGGTTTAGCGATTCGAAACCGCTGATTGGTATTGGTCTCAGTCTGTGAAACAAAAGGCTGCCTGGCCAGGTAAATTACCGTAAACCAGGTAAAGGAAGGTAAATTACCATAAACCAGGTAAAAGATGCCCCCTACATGCCGGTCGGGTCGGCTCCGCAATGACAGACGTGCCTGGGGGAAAGACGCGTGGGAGCAAGATGCCAGCAGGTTCCCGACCCGCTGTCAAAAATAACAACTTTCCCACCTAACACGCCACCGATCACGCCTGCTACCACCCCGGAAAATTCCGACCATTAACTCTGTTTCTCTCTCCACAGATGCTGCCTGAGCTGCTGAATATTTCCAGCTTTTTCTGTTTTTATTCCACTCACCCATCATGCCAGTGAGCACTGACCTATATTGGCTCCCAGTCCCCTAATGCCTTAAATGTTGAATTCTCATCCTGATGTTTAAATCTTTTCATGGCCTTGCCCCTCTCTGTAACGTTCTCCATCCCAACAACTCTCTGAGAACTCTGCGTTCCTCCAATTCTGACCTCTTGTGCCTCCTCCACTCCTTTTGCCCCACCATTGGCAGCCGTGCCTTCAGCCATTTAGGGCCTAAGCTATGAAATTCCCTTTCTAAACCTCTCACCTCTCTACCTCCCTCTCCTCCTTTAAAAACTTCCTTAAAACAGTTTTCACCAAGTTTTTTGTCACCCCTCCTAATATCTCCCTCTTTGGCTCAGTGTCGATTATTGCCTTTGTAAAGTGCCTTGGGATTTTTTTTACATGAAAGGTGCTATATAAATGTAGCAGTTGTTGTGAATGAAATATTATTATTAGTATGAGAGTAAACTTGCAAGGTACATAAAAACAGATTGTAAAAGCTTCTACAAGTATGTAAAAAGAAAAAGAATAGTGAAGACAATTGTAGGTCCCTTACAATCAGAAATGGGAGAATTTATAATGGGGAACAAGGAAATGGCTGAGCAATTAAACAAATACTTTGGTTCTGTCTTCAAGGAAGAGGACACAAGTAACTTCCCAGAAATGCTAGGGAACCAAGTGAGAATGAGGAATTAAAGGAAATTTGTATTAGTAAAAAAATAGTGCTGGAGAAATTAATGGGACTGAAAGCTGATAAATCCCCAGTGCCTGATAATCTGCATCCCAGTGTACTGAAAGAGGTAGCCATGGAAATAGTGGATGCATTGGTTGTCATCTTCCAAAATTCTATAGATTATGGAACCATTCCTGCAGATTGGAGGGTGGCAAATGTAACCCCACTATTTAAAAAGGAGGGAGAGAGAAAATAGGGAACTACAGACCGGTTAGCCTAACATCCTGTAGTAGGGAACATGCTAGAGTCTATTATAAAGGATGTGATAACAGGACACTTAGAAAATATCAACAGGATTAGACAAAGTCAACATAGATTTATGAAAGGGAAATCGTGTTTGACAAACCTACTGGAGTTTTTTGAGATTGTAACTGGTAGAGTAGATAAGGGAGAACCAGTGGATGTGGTGTATTTGGATTTTCAGAAGGCCTTTGATAAAGTCCCACATAAGAGGTTAGTGTGCAAAATTAAAGCACATGGGATTGAGGGTAATATATTGGCATGGATTGAAAATTGGTTAACAGACAGGAAATAGAGAGTAGGAATAAATGGGTCTTTTTCGGGGTGGCAGGTGGTGACTAGTCGGGTAGAGCAGGGATCAGTGCTTAGGCCCCAGCTATTCACAATATATATCAATGATTTGGATGAGGGAACCAAATGTAATATTTCCAAGTTTGCTGATGACACAAAACTAGGTGGGATTGTGAGTTGTGAGGAGGATGCAAAGAGGCTTCAAGGCGATTTAGACAAGTTGAGTGAATGGGCAAATACATGGCAGATGCAGTATAATGTGGATAAATGTGAAGTTATCCACTTCGGTAGGAAAAACAGAAAGGTAGAGTATTATTTAAATGGTGCTAGATTGGGAAATGCTGATGTACAAAGGGACCTGGGTGTCCTTGTACACCAGTCACTGAAAGCAAACATGCAGGTGCAGCAAGCAGTTAGGAAGACAAATGGTATGTTGGCCTTCATTGCAAGAGGATTTGAGTACAGGAGCAAGGATGTCTTGCTACAGTTGTACAGGGCCTTGGTGGGACCACACCTGGAGTACTGTGTGCAGTTTTGGTCTCCTTACCTAAGAAAGGATATACTTGCCATAGAGGGAGTGCAGCGAAGGTTCACCAGACTGATTGCTGGGATGGCAGGACTGTCATATGAGGAGAGATTGGGTCAGCTAGGCCTGTATTCACTAGAGTTTAGAAGAATGAGAGGGGATCTCATTAAAACGTATAAAATTCTGACAGGCCTAGACAGACTGGATACAGGGAGGATGTTTCCCCTGGCTGAGGGGTCTAGAACGAGGGGTCACAGTCTCAGGATATGGGGTAGGACATTTAGGACTGAGATGAGGAGAAACTTCTTCACTCAGAGGGTGTTGAACCTGTGGAATTCTCTACCACAGAAGGCTGTGGAGGCCAAATCACTGAATATATTTAAGAAGGAAATAGATAGATTTCTAGACACAAAAGGCATCAAGGGGTATGGGGAGAGAGCAGCAATATGGTATTGAGATAGAGGATCAGCCATGATCATATTGAATGGCGGAGCAGGCTCGAAGGGCCGAATGGCCTACTCCTGCTCCTATTTTTCTATGTTTCTATTGGCCAATAGTGAGTAATGGGAGTCTTTATATATGGATAATAATTATAGACTTAGCCAAATAATTCTCTCAGGTATGTTTTTTAGCTCTGGTTTATAGTGATATAACTTACAGTTTAGTACTATATTAATATTAAACATTAGCCATTTTTGAACAACATGTGGCCTGTATTCAGTCTGTTGGGTGTCCAAGCACTTTAGACAGTTAATGGAGCAGTAAGTGACTCACTACCCAGCTTGGACTGCAGCACATTCCAAAACACAATCCCAGAATTAACCACCACAGTATTTAAGATACCGAATCAGAATTTGACTGGAATAATTCAAGTTTACTGCCTCAGTGAAATGAGGTTTGTGACGTATGCTAATGAACATGACATTATATCCGAGTGCCAGTAAAGGCTGGATAATGAAGACCAAAGTTAAATGCATAAAGGTGGCCATGTGTTATCAGAGACAGAATTGTTTATTTTGGTGAAACCGTTCCTTAAATCACTTTCTTGTTCAAAAATCTGCTTTCAAGATAAATCAAGAAGCAGCAGCTGGGCGATACTAAGCTCATAGATTGTAGGAGGAAAGAATGACTCAGTGAGTTAAAAGCATCCTTAGTTCTGAAGCCTTGGGAAAGAATGAGTTACGATAGATGGTAAGATAAGTCTTGGTTTCAACACAGTGAGGATGCAGGAGGAGGAAGAGTGTGCCGAATGGCAAATTAAGAGCTTAGGAAGACCAAAAGATGACAATTCTGTGCAACACTGACCGCAGAGAAACACAAATTAGTAGAATCAATAAAACAGAGGCAATAGGTGGTGATGAGAGAGGGGTCGGATGTTCGACAAAAAAGGACAGGTTGTCTGACAACAAGCATGGTGGATTGCTTTTACACCAATAGGCCAGGGTAGGCAAGTTGTTTATACTAGATTTATATAAAACACAAGTGGGCACGTGGGCCCTGAATTTCCTGGAATGTTTTGTTGTAACTATGGCATAAGAGCAGACTTGCAGCATTTTCTTCCCCAAGGGGATTTGCACATGACGCTGTTTGGTGGAGATTTTTATTATTTCTCCTAACTGAGACCGGCCCTGTATTTTCGAGATCTTTAAATGGCATCAGCCATAAAAAGAGAAAAGCTTCCACAATAGCATTTTTTTAAACATGCTGTGCTTAATGTGTATAAATGATGGTTTGGTGGCTTCAAACATTAATTTTTATAACATCAATAAGGTAAAGAGGGACTTAAAGAAGGAAGATGACATTTGTTCCGCACTTTCCCTGGGGCCCCGATTATTTACGCTAATTTCTGTTTGTTTTACACCACTGTTTTATGTTCTGGCATATGTTAATGAGATTCTCAGGAACTTTCCAGTGTAAGTCGCTGTCGGCAAGATCATTGGGTTATTTAAAAAAAAAACTATTATTCATTCATGGGATGTGGGTGTCGCTGGCAAGGCCAGCATTTATTGCCCATCCCGAATTGCCCTCGAGAAGGTGGTGGTGAGCCGCCTTCTTGAACCGCTGCAGACCGTGTGGTAAAGGTACTCCCACAGTGCTGTTAGGTAGGGAGTTCCAGGATTTTGACCCAGCGATGATAAAGGAACGGCGATATATTTCCAAGTCGGGTTGGTGTGTGACTTGGAGGGGAACTGCTGTCCTTATCCTTCTAGGTGGTAGAGGTCGTGGGCTTAGGAGGTGCTGTCAAAGAAGCCTTGGCGAGTTGCTGCAGTGCATCTTGTAGATGGTACACACTGCAGCCATGCTGTGCGAGTGGTGGAGGGAGTGAATGTTTAAGGTGGTGGATGGGGTGCCAATCAAGCAGACTGCTTTGTCCTGGATGTTGTTGAGCCATGGAAGAGCCATTAGCTCCTGACTCAAGGGTCTCACACAGCTGATGACAAGCTCAAAGTAAACTTGTTGGATTTGCTTTGACTGACTGTTGGGAAGGCTTTCCATTTTGCAAGCCAAATTGCATAGCTTGCCACTAAACCCAAGACAAAAGTAGCTTATGACCGTGTGTGTCTCAGTTTTGTTACGGCACTGATGCATTTACTTTAAGGGAAAGGCAGAAGCAATTTGCTTTAATTACATTGCTGCTGATCGCTTTCTTGCTTGAAGTATTAAAAAAGCCACAGAACTAACATCAGCCATAAATAGCACTTTACACTATACCATTCTATTTATTTAGGATGTGGGTTTAATTAACTGATTACAGACGAGGATAAATTTTTATATTTCACAGAATCAGAAATCATTGAAGATTTGTTCAGTGAATCCCTGAATTGTGCACAAAAATAACTGATCAAAGTGCTCACAAATTCCTTCTCCCACTCACATATTTCATACTGAGAGTTCACACATGATAATTGCCTGACCTTTACTGCTAAGAGACTACCTAATTAAAGCTGTACGGCTGCACTCGGTGTGTTTTTTTATGTGAACTATGAAATTTAGTGATAATTATGCAGCAGAATTGCACTGTTAATATCTTTATCATGGAGAAGAGTGAACTGGTTGTTAATCGAAAGCTGTGATTTCAAACGCAGTAACTCTCAAATGACATGCAGGAAACTGATTAAATTTTTCATGGAGTAAGTTATGCTGTTAGAATAAAGTAACCTATTTTTTCTTTGCAGACCGAAAGATACGGGGTTATATTCAGCATTCGAAGTGTGTAGTAGGGGCACTACAATTAATCTGGTGCAAGAGATGGGGAAACAGACAGGGTTCCTGAACCTGATCACTATCTGCTGACATAGAGGACTTGACAAGGTAGATGCTGGGAGGATGTTTCCCCTGGCTGAGAGTCAAGAACTAAGGGTCATAGTCTCAGAATAAGGGGTCGGCCATTTAGGACTGAGATGAGGAGAAATTTCTTCACTTGGAGGGTTGTGAATCTTTGGAATTCTCTACCCCAGAGGGCCGTGGATGCTCAGTCGTTGAGTATATTCAAGATTGAGATCGATAGATTTTTGGGCACTAAGGGATATGGGGATAGTGCAGGAAAGTGGAATTGAAGTAGAAGGTCAGCCATGATCTTATTGAATGACGGGGCAGGCCCGAGGGGCCAAATTGCCTACTCCTGCTCCTATTTCTTTTGTTCTTATACTCTTATGTTCTGCTGGAAAGTATACTTACCTGGATAACTGGTGAGGGCATGATGGGGCAAGCCTGTGATGCCCACATGCTGGAATAGCTTGCCAACTTCTACTGTCCAGGCTTATGAAGACTGCCTACCTGACTGAGATACCAGAGGCCAGAATTTTGTGGAACTGTTATCCAATAAGATTTGGCACCTCTAGGAAGGGGAGAAAAATAGAAGGGGAACACAAATGACTTAGATGTTATGTAATGTGTCCTGCCGTGTACCCAACCTTATCTAAAACATTGTTAAATATTGTACAATGCTTGAGGTAGCGATAGCAGCAAAATATTGTGTAAGTGTCTTTTCCTAGGAGAGTAATTCAATGCAGAGCTGACTGTAGCCACACAGTGATAATAAAAAGGCATTTCATTGCTTAATGCCTTTGAAATATTCAAAAACCCTTTATTATCCATTAATTATTAAATAAGAGAAAAAAGTTTTTTAAGATATCATTCTTTTAGTATTTCCTTTTTTTTGATAATGGAAAAATAGCTCTTCAAAGTGTTTGAGAATAAGCCAAAAAAACTAACAGCTTGCAAGGTTTTATTTGGTTCGTGCATTGCTTCACGGGGTTCAATACTGTTCATAAAATTACTTGAAAGGAAATGTGTCATTTATGAGAATTTTTACATTTACCACATCCACCGAATCCAAGTGTAATTTTCTCACTTCAACTCATTTAAAGCAAGTGTAGTAATGATTTGTTATAGTCGGTCTCCTGTGTCTTGCACTTGTCTGCAGAAGTAGTCAGGCCTGTGACCTTTTAGCCCAGTAGGGGGTACACAAAGCATTGGCAACTGAGAATGAGATTGGCCTTGTGAGCTCTTTCATTACAGCTGTACGACAAGGTTTCACTAAAACAATGGGGGTATATGACGTAGGTCATATTTCACTTCTTTTATATTTTATGTAATAAAGCATGTCCCGTACTATAAGCAGAGCAACTAAATAGCACCTACCTGTAATCCAAATGTGCATGCAACATATATCTATGTATATATGGAGGCTAAACTGAAACCAGGGTTTTGAATCTTTAAAGCTTCAACCATCAGACTTTAATTACTGAAGCTTTGGCTGCCATTTTGGATCAAAATGGTAGGTAGGTAGGAAACCAAAAAATCACCAGCGGGGAAACAACTTTTAGGCTAAGATCAAGGGGCGGGTGTGGGAAAGAAGTAGGACCAAGAAGGGAAATAGGGGTGCGAAATCATGCCTCAGAGAAGCAAAAGAAAAGCAGAAAAGAGGCTTCAATGCATTGAATCCCAGCAAAACAAAAAAAACCTTATTGTTTTCAGACCTCAGTCACCCATAGTGCCTTTTATGTGTTTGCAAACAGAGAGATAGCTTTGATTCTGGGTCTGTATTATTATGAATTGCACACATGTGGAATTGCTTAATATTATCAGTATAGGGGTATCAAATATTTTTCACAGTTAATGATTCTATTAGGATTGAATTAACTTGTAATGCTTTCTAGTACCTTTTTATTATTGTTAGTCAAGCACATGTGTTTGCAAACTAAAATGCTGGAAAACTAGTTTCATATAAAATCCATGCTCTCAGCAATTTGTATGCTTTAGTATGCCAGACCTGTGAACATTTCTAGAAGTAAAAATATCAGAAAGAATAGCTTACTGAGAAGTGTAGCAGTTAAGACTTTGATTATTATTATTCATTAAAAATATTATGTATATTGTTTACAAACATGGGGGTGTTAAAAGCTAGTAATGCAGAACTAGAATCTCCACTGAAAGTCGTTAATATTGGCAACCGTCCAATGACAGATATGTGTAATGTTCAGTGTTCACAGTCAGACCTTGCAAATAGAATATCCTGCTGTGTTAAAGAAAACAGTAGTGTTTTTACTTGTAATAAATCCATCCGTCCCTTTTTTTGAAGATCACAAACACCAACATGTTTTATGAATTATCTTTCTTATTAATGTCCCATTCCCTCCCCCCTCCCTTCCCACCCACTACCCAGAGCCAGGTTCCTTTGTCCATATTTATGTTAAATAATGATCTGAGGTGGAGAGGCAATGCTGTTCTGCAAAGGTTGAACAATCCACACCATGAAGCCAGATTAGCGAAGCATGTAGAATTGTAAGATACTTCTTCACTCACAGTCACATATGAACAAACAAGAAATTGGTAACCTTGTCACTTTTTTTTTAAAAGCTCTTTAATTAATTTGTAGACTTACCATCTTAGAAATTCCCTGGAACTAGAGATGAGAAAATAGATACTGTGAATGGATCCTTCCTCTTTATCCCTGTGACTTGTTATAAAAACAAAATAAATGAATTGATATCAATGTGTGCTTTATGGATGCAAGTACTAAAAATGTTTTTTTTTAATTCTGATTTTTGGAGATGCGTTTGATTACATACTTCACAGAACTGCAGATGTAATCTATGGAAATTACCAAGAGGAACAATACTGTTGAGTTTTTCTGTACCTCAGCGCTTACCGTACTTTCAATATCAATTATGGTTGGTACCAGCCAGCCCTTGTTTAATTTCAGTGCAATAATGCTACTGAAGGTCTCGGATGGTAAACGCCATGCCTCAATCCAAACAATTTAATGCAGATACCCTGACTGAGCACGATTTCAGAATCGCTACTGAGTGCGGACAAAGATTTTAATTGCATTATTTTCACTCATCTGATGATATAAGTCTGTTTGAGTTACTTTCCTGGAGCTTGATTTTTCAAAAGGCACATTAAAAAAACAAAGAACAATTTTTTTGATTTTGCATCAAACCATTTAGTGATTTTTTTTGTAAACCTGTGAATGTTATAATTAAGTTTGAAGGGATTCCATTTTCTGCCCCAACTGTGAAACTATGAGATTGTCACTGATCACACTAACAAGACTCATTTTGTGTTTTGTTGTACAAACTCGTATTCCTGTTCTTGTGCCCTCTCCTCTCCGGAAGGTATTAAGTTACATTGAAGTACAAATCCCACAGGAGCTGGCAGCTGGCTTTGAACTTTGCTAGGCTTTCCCTGTTGTGTGCTCAGAGCACTGAGACCAATTGTAGCACCCCGCCCCCTCCAGTCCCTCCACCCCCTTCACCCCCCTCCACCCACTCCACCCCCGCCACCCCCGCCCCCTCCACCCCCTCCAACAGCACCACCCCCCTCCACCCCTGCCCCCTCCACGCCCTCCAACAGCACCATCCCCCTCCACCCCCTCCATCCCCTCCAACAGCACCACCCCCTCCACCCCTGCCCCTCCACCCCCTCCAACAGCACCATCCCCCTCCACCCCCCTCCACCCCCTCCAACAGCACCACCCCCCTCCACCCCCGCCCCTCCACCCCCCTCCAACAGCACCAGCCCCCTCTACCCCTGCCCCCTCCACCCCGCCCCCTCCACCTCCCCCAACAGCACCACCCTCCTCCATCCCCATCCTCTCCACCCCCTCCAACAGCACCACCTCCCCGCCCCCGCCCCACAACATCCACCCTGCCTGGTATCCGCAAACCCAACACAGACAGCCAGCGGTATAGGACTGCATTTATTTTCTGTTTTACTGGAATATGTGCGTCAATTCTCTATTACTAGTAAAGAGGCACTAAAAAAAAATGAACAGTTCTAAGTTTGTCATCGTTTGTGTGTACAGGTAAATCATCCTGGCTGTTCAGAAAACATCAGAAAACGCTTTTTTCCGCAACGAGTGGTTAGGATTTGGAATGCACTGCCTGATAGGGCGGTGGATACAGATTCAACAATAACCTTCAAAAGGGAATTGGATAAATACTTGAAGGAGAAAAAATTGCAGGGCTATGGGGAAAGAGCAGGGAGTGGGACTAACTGGATTGCTCTTCGAAAGAGCCGGCACAGACTCGATGGGCTGGATTTTGTCAATGGGGTCGCTTTGGAGGCGGGACTGCTGCTTGTCGGGTTTCAGTCCCGCCCCCAACGACGTCTGGCCAACCCACGCTATTTTTCCTTGATTGACCTTGTTAAGCCCACCCAGCAGGCTTAGCAGGCCAATTAAGGGAAAGCCGGTTACAGAGAACGTCAGCGTATGACATTTCATCTCAAAAAATGTTGACAGATGAATTGTCATCGTTTGACAGCTTTGAGAAGCTTTTAAACACTGACAATCTCTGTTCTGTGGTGAGTCCTTGTACTGAAGACTCACCAAACCTCTTTCCTGAGCAGAAATCAGATGACTGTTACATCGGAGAATGCAGCAGCCATTCTGTCATCTCTGCCGGTGAGATGAGGAGCCTCCGGATCCCCAAGGGTTGAAGCCTACAGGAAGAAGCAAAGTTAAGTAAACTTTTTCTAACACTTTACACTCAACTCCCATACTTACCTCTCCACACTTGCACCCATCACTCACTTCCACAACGCACTTTCGACCCCTCTCACCCCCGCAGACCCATTGCTTGTCTCGCTGACCCTGGCGAGGTTCGCAGCCGTCGGGAAGCCCACACTTGTGTGGGTAAAATGGGGATAAGCCTCTTAATTGCCTGTTAACTTCCTGTTAACAATCAGTTAATTGGCTGTAATCCCCTTCCCGCCTCGAGGAGACGGGTCTCTGCACGAGTCGGGGACCCCCCTCCCGGGAAGATGGCATGGAGGTGGGTTGGGAGCAGGTTTGGTACCCCCTCCCAGTTTCTGCCATTTTCCCAGCAATCTCGCCTCCAAACCCGCCTCCCCAGGGCTGGTAAAATCCAGCCCAATGTGTCGAGTGGCCTCCTTCTGTGCTGTGCTGTTCTATGATTCTGTGATTAATGTTTCAGTTCAGACAGATGTGGTTGATTTTTAACCATTCCAGTAATTCAGTTGCAACACTTTTTTTTTAAGTATCCCTTTAAAGGCAATCTATTCATAACATTGATGAAGGTATAGCCAACCATTTGGCTTGACTCATGTAAAACTAGTCATGCTGGTCAAAACAGACATTGGAGCAGCAGGCTTTAAACTCTCAGTTGAATCAAGCTCAGGCAAAATATTAACACACAACAGTTATAATAAGTTTGGTAATTCTTCTGACAAATAATAATTTTCCAAGTTCTCGGCAGCTTCGTTCTCTGAAAGAATTTCAGGTGCAGAATTTCAACTGCTGGCTGTCTATTTACCACCTGAAAATAGGGTGACTGCCAGACTAAAATCTGGTGGGGACCATGGTACACCCATTTGCCTGCCTGACTCACTTGCTGGGCAACCAGCATTCCAGTATAAATATGCAAATTGGGCTCTACACCGGTGGTAGGATCCCAATTCTAATTTTCCTGCAGGAATGGGTGGAGCATGGGAAAATTACAATATGTATTACTATACTTTTTAAAATCTAGATATGAGGATGACTTTTCTGCTTTTGCTCTCCAGTGCACCCCACCCTCCTTGGTTTTGCCTCACTCTATCTCTGCAATCTCTTCCAGCCCCATATCTCCCTGAATCTTCCACCTTCTGTGCATCCCACCCTCCCTTCACCTCATCAATGGTGGCAGAGTCTTCAGCTTCCTCAGTCCTGCTCTTGGGAACTTCTTTCCTAAACCTTTCCACCTCTTTACCGCTTTCTTCGCCCTTAAAATAATTCTTGGTCGCCCCTCCTAATTGCTCCCTTTCTTCTTCAGTGTCTGTTTTCCTTTGTGCTATTTCTACAGCGCCTTGAAACATTTTTTTGCATTAAAGGTGTTATCTAAATGTAAGTTACTGGAAGCACACATTGGAATATTAAGCATGGATAAAGCCTGCCCATTTGCAGCCTGCCCGATTTCCATCCATTAATGTGTCAGCCGTGGCTCAGTGGGCAGCACTCTCACCTCTGAGTCAGACAGTTATCGGTTCAAGTCCCACTCCAGAGACTTGAGCACAAAATCCAGGCTAACATTTCAGTGCAGTACTGAGGGAGTGTTGCAATGTTGGAGGTGTCATCTTTCGGGTGAGACATTAAACTGAGGCCCCATCTTCCCTCTCAGGTAGACATAAAAGATCCCATGGCCACTCTTTTGAAGAAGAGCAGGGGAGTTCTCCCCCGGTGTCCTGGCTAATATTTATCCCTCAACCAATACCACTTAAAAAGAAAACTGATTATCTGGTCACTATCACATTGCTGTTTGTGGGAGCTTGCTGTGTGCAAATTGGCTGTCAAGTTTCCCTACATTACAACAGTGACTACACTTCAAAAGTGCTTTGGGACATCCTGAGGTCGTGAAAGGCATGATAGAAATGCAAGTCTTTCTTTAATATTAATGGTCAGAAAATTGGACAGACTGACAGACAGACATCATCCATGCCCAATATTTTTTTTATATTCGTTTATGGCAAGGCCAGCATTTATTGCCCATCCCTAATCACCCTTGAGAGGGTGGTGGTGAGCTGCCTTCTTGAACCGCTGCAGTCCGTGTGGTGAAGGTACTCCCACAGTACTGTTAGGGAGGGAGTTCCAGGATTTTGACCCAGCAACGATGAAGGATCGGTGATATACTTCTAAGTCCGATATGTGCCTATGGATATGTGATATGGAAAATTGCCATATTATGTAATTTTGTACAAAACATTTAGGGGCAATTTTAACTTTATAGCGAAGGCATAAAATAGGCAGTAATGGGTTGGCTGCCCATTTTTTCGTTGGAGTGATGTTCCATTTTGTGGTATTCCCGGCTGGCCCAATAATGAACCATCATAATTAAAGCTGTCCTTTTGGATCGGCCACCGATTGCCTGGTCACTAGAACAAATTCAAATGAATTGAGGGCAATTGCCTTTGAGCAAGAGTGAAAGAAGTTCAGTCTGTGTTTGATTACTCAGTACACTTGAGGGCAACCTAATTCTATCTTGAAAGCTAGCCAGGGGAAAATTAAACACTGGGTACAAGCGAATGGCTTTTTAATCTCGCAAGTATTTTAAAGTATTGTTGTAAAACTGCTGCTTTTAAAAACTCGTGCCTCTATGGATCATAAACCCCATCATTGAAATTGTAGGATTTAGTGTCTATTTTTATTCTATTTTTGAATCACAAAATAAATTACTATTGGCAATTATTACTGAACAAATATTACATGAGGATATAGGACGTTCCATTATCTCCTATTTTAATGCCAGGTTAATGGCTCCACTAGATAGCAGGCAAAGAAATATCATAGAAACGTATTGTGATATTGAGGTTTTGGAAAGGGTGCAGAGGAGGTCCACTAGTCTAATTCCCAGTTTAAAACATCTTAGTTATCAAGACAGGCTAAAAGAGTTGGGACTCTACACGTTAGAAATGCGTAGACCTAGGGGGGATCTGATTGAGGTTTATAAGATAATGAAGGGAATTGTGTTCCAGTTGAAAGTTTGTTCCAATTAAATAGGTCAGGTAGGACCAGAGGTCACAATTTTAAGTTGTATAAGGCCAGATCGAGGTTAGCTGTCAGGAAGTGGTTCTTTTCCCAGAGAATAGTGGACCTCTGGAACAGGCTGCTGTCTCGTGCAGTGGATGCTGATTTGCTGAATTCCTTCAAGTGAGAGCAGGACCTGTTTCTGGCTGGGGTGGACATCAACTCTTACAGAAGATAGGTACTGCAGGGAATTCAGGGCCAGAGTCTTCTCCTGGACTAGTTTTGATCGCCTAGATTGGTCAGAGAGGAATTTACCAGATTTTTCCCCCCAAATTAGCCTGGGTTTTTCATCTGGGTTTTTGTCTCTCCCAGGAGATCACATGGTTTCGGGTGGGGTGGAGTGTATATATTGTGATACACAAGGTATCGCAATTTTGTGGGACAGGCTCGATGGACCAGAGGGTCTTTACCTGTCCGTCATTGTTCGTATGTTCGTATTTATCATTTGTCCGGTGATGTTGCCACCAATAACTTCTAGCCTATTATTCCTAAATATCGTTGATGGCATCTAGTTAGTGGGAGAAAAGTCATGAAATAATCTCATGTCAGAAGCACTGAAAATAGTAAATAGCTTGCAATTAAAATGCACCTTCAGCATAAAGAAATGCCTCAAGGCACTTCACAAATGGGTGCAAGGGAAATAGATGGCGAGCCAGAGAGGTGACTGAGAGTTCTAGGTCAATGAGATGGTCGAAGGGGAGGTTTTAAAGGTGTTTGATTATGAGGATCTGCTCCTGTTTCTTAGTCAGTGCATTGAGTGTGAAGAACTGCCCCTATTTCTCAGTGAATAGATTCAGCATGAAGCGTCGGCTCTGCTGTTAATAAGTAGATTGAGTGCGAGGAAATACTTCTTTATCTTGGTGGGTACATTCAGTGCAAAGAATAAAAGGCATGGTCCCACATTATACAAACACTTCTGCTCAATAATACCCATTGAGAACCAATTGTTTTATAATGCCGTTACTGGAACAGTTGTTAAACATTTTTTCATTTCTGTAGAACCAGAGAGGTTTACAGCACAGAAGGAGGCCTGAATTTTTGTAACAAGTCTCCTGCGAGACATCTTATTGGAAGCCTTCAGAAAATCCAAGTCGACATCTACTGCATTCCCTTTATCAATCCAATTCGTAGTTTCTTCAAAAGATTTTAATAGATTCTAATAAACTTCCCTTTCACAAATTGATCAATCCATGCATTTCTAAATGTTCACTAATGTTACCGACCGAAAACAAATCTGGAAAAATTATTTTCAAACTTTTTTCTTTTGCTTTAATGTTTTCCATAACTATGATCCTTTCTCCTCTCCCCGTCTTTTGGAATTTATGTACATTCTCTGACTTCGTGCTCCTGGTGAGGAGCCTCACTCACCTGTAGCATGAATCAGAAACTGAGGTACTTGGTTTTCCAACCATTGAAATGAGTGGTTCTGGCTCCAGATTGTTATTGATGGGCGAGGCTTTCTGTCAAAGGTAGAAAATTGCTCCGTAGTTTTACCCAAATCATTCACAATGTGCAACCTGCACTCAGATTGCAAACTGAATGAATGTGGCTTTATATCTCCTTGCTTGAAGTGCAATGACTTCATGATTGACAGTGCATCAGGTTTAAAAATACAATGATCATTTCAGCAAATTTATACTTTAATATCTCAATAAATATTTCCTGCATTACAACACTACAGAAAGTACTTCATTGGCTGTAAAGCACTTTGGAACAACCTGAGGTTGTGAAAGGTGCTATATAAATGCAAGTCTTACCACCAGCGACCATTTCTGCAATGCCTGAAAAACCTCTGTGCAGCTGTGTCACTCTACAAGTGTGACAGGTGTAATGATGTGAGTATATCTCAGTACTGACTGAGTTGACAGGTATACCCCTGTCAGTGTGTCATCTTTTCAAAAACCCATATTTTCCCCTTTCATTTATGAGCATATAATCGAGGCCGACACTTCATTACAGTACTGAGGGAGTGCATGCTTAGATCAAATTCAAAGAAGGGCCGGAAATTCTCCTGCTGTCATGACCAACATTCATTCCTCGCCACCAAAAAAAACTGGTCATTCATCCTTGGGACCTTGCTGTGTGCACAATGGCTACTGCATTCACCTACATAACAACAGTGACTGCACTTCAAAGCAATTCTGTAAAGCACTTTGGCACATTTCTGAGAGATGTAATTTTCTTTCTTTCTCCAGAATTCTTAATAGAACTACATAATGGTGAATGTTGACTTTAAAGAAGTAGATGGATTGATGTGGCTTTGAATGCAGTAGCTCTGACATTTGTTGTGTAGTACTTTTTGAAGCATAGTCACTGTTGTATTGTAACTTTCTCCCCTCCCCTCCTCGTTTCTCCTTTAACTTATGAATCCCTGCTAGTTGCAGTTCTACAGGCACTCACCACTTACCAGTACCACACAAAATTGGGCGATTGGATTATGGGGGTCAGGACCTCATAGCTGAGCCTGGTCTTGTCCTCATGCAATGCGCATTCACAAACACTCCCAGCAAGGGCCACAGGATAACCAGGAGCCCCGGTTTTCTTCCTTCTTTTTCCTTCCCCTACCCCCATCCATTAATCCAGGGGCACTGAAGCCAATTGCAGGTCCCACTCTCCTGGCTTATATTTATATCCACTAACTTAGCACAGATCTAACGATATGGCCCGGCTACTCACTGCATTAACTCACTGAGCCATGGAAGAGCCACCTTCTTTAATTTATAAAAAGAACTATGATATGTCTGTCCTCAATCAAAGCAGCAGTTGATGTGCTACAACTGGCTTCAAAACCCCAGGGTTAGGGATGGGGGCAAAATCACCCAGGGTTCCCACTCCTGATTGCTAGCCAATGCTGGAAACGACAGGCGTGTGCATATTAAAACGCGCGTGATTTTCATTGCTCCACCATTGGTGGCCGTGCCTTCAGCTGACAAGGCCCTAAGCTCTGGAATTACTTCCCTAAACCTCTCTGCCTCTCTACCTCTCTCTCCTCCTTTAAGACGCTCTTTAAAACCTGCCTCTTTGACGAAGCTTTTGGTCATCTGCCCTAATATCTCCTTATGTGGCTTGGTGTCAAATTTTGTTTGATAATAAGAACGTAAAAACATAAGAAATAAGAGCAGGAGTAGGCCATATGGCCCTTCGAACCTGCTCCGCCATTCAATAAGATCATGGCTATCTTCGACCTCAACTCCACTTCCCCGCCCTATCCCCATATCCCTTGAGTCCCTTAGTGCCCAAAAATCTATTGATTTAAGACACTCTTTAAAATCTACCTCTTTGACCAAGCTTTTGGTCCCCTGTACTAATATCTCCTTATGTGGTTCGGTGTAAAATTCTGTTTGATAATCGCTCCTGTGTACAACACCTTGGGGTGTTTTATTACATTAAAGGTGCTATATAGATGCAAGTTGTTGTTGTTACGTGAAAGCAGATTAGAGCTTGACTGTGATGGCCTTCACAGTAGAATAGTCTTCTGGCACTGATGTTGTCGGTTTACACATGGAAAAAAAACAGTCACTTGTGTGAAGTAGCAGAGAACTGTGCTGGGGCCAGAAAACCCAGCAATACCTGAGCAAGAGAGACACCACCTTTTGGGGCGAAAAGGAGAGGACATTTTAAAAGGAAGAAGTATGATAATGCGAAGGAGATATTCATTCTGACTGATCACAACATTTGGGAAACTTTTTCTTAATTAATGGTGTGCATCAGCAAAAGGAAACGGCAGTGCTATTACAGTGTGTATATTTCAGGGACTTCATCTGACCTATCTACCCTGGAGTTATGACTGATCATGCTTGGTATCCTTTTTGCAACCCTAATTATAATTTTATTACTAAAATATGCTTCCTTTCAATGACCGACATAAAAATATTTTAATGTTTTCTTCATATGAATTTCACAGCAATAAAAAATTATTTATTCATTAATTTATCCATTCGTGTTTAATTTATTGCAATGGCTTGCTGATTACTTTCAGATAATCTTCCTCTGATCTAGTTGGTAGAATTCACTTATCCTCTGATTTTTTTTTTGTTTACCTCATCACTCTCTGTCTGAAACATTCTCACTGTGGAATCATTACTAACGTGGCCTGACACTTAGATAGAAGTCACCGAGCAGCATAACTTGGTACGACTTCAATTTAATCAAGGAAAAGATGGAGTAGCTCGTGTGTTATTTTCAACTTCTTGGCCAGGCTGCCATTTGTGCAAGTCATTTTATGGTTGCCCAGTAATGATAGCTGTCAAAATAATAGTCTGCAGTTGAAAGGTCAAGAAAAATATGTAAAAGACTTCGGAGTGCACCAGATGATAGTGTAACCCATAAACCATTGAATCGTAAAGCTTAGCTGACCCCCAAATGAGTTCAGAGGTTAGTAGCAGTGAATGGATTAATGTGAGCACCTCCAAGCAGTTTATTCCTGGCAAAAGATGATAACTGCAACACTATACCAGCAGAGTATCATTAATTATAAAACTGATCTAGCAATATATATATATGAGAGAGAGAGAACAGTTAAGCAGTACCTTATAGAGAACAGCTCAGTCTGTCTCTTTAATGGAGTCCTATTTGAATCACGTTAACCCTTTGCAAGCTGCCCGCTTCCTAAGGGCAGGGCAACCACAGCTTCATTTGATTTCATACCACCGCTGTGATTTGTCCTTCAAAGCTGACATGTCACTAGAGGGTTGGTGCAAGTGACCTTTCCCCTCCTGGCCAACTTCTATACACATAATATCTGCCTCAAGTAGGGAAATTGCCATATAATCATTTATGTTTACTAGGTCAGACTCCACTTGGTAATTCAAGCCAAGAGGAAATAAGGGCAAGTTTGTGTGCTCCAGACCAGAAATGGTAAAGAAATGCATCCATTCATTTTTAGGGATTTTTTTAAAAAAAGGCAATGTATTCACGATAGTCCTGTTTTGTTCATTGTATTGAGTTGCAGCGATTAACAGGCAGCTTTTCAGAAGAGTGTAACTGCAAATCACAATCCGTATGTGCAGTGAGAACAAATAGAGATTGTGCTAAAACAGTTATCATTTTGTTGCTTAACATTGCAAGCAAGAGTTCAAGTCCAATTTTGAAGCAGTTTCTCGATGAGAGCCTAACTTTTTGACATGATCCTCATCCATCACTGGAGGCCTTTTTAACAACTGAATTTAATGGTTGGAAGCAAAAGGCTGAGGGAAAGCAACACTTTGTTGTAAGGAAAACATGGGTTCAAGTAAATAAAAGTGTAACACACAATTGAGTTATCCTTCAGTAAGAACCTGAGCTTTTAAAAAAAAAATTGGTTAACTTTGCTACTTTTTGACTGAGAAGTTGCGAGTGCTCATTTGTTAAATCCCGTGATTACATGTGTTTGAACTGGCTTAAGGTCTTTGTTTTATGAAATGCAAATTTATTGTGCACGCATGTTATCCATGCACTCATCTGTGGCAAGCAGTACCTACTGGTGAAAAAAACGTTGAATAAGTCTCGACATTTTATGCAATAATGGTTCTTTTGCATACTTCATTTCTGTTCATATCAACAAATCTTTTTTTTTTAAGTGACTACTATTCTGACAGAGTTTCCTTCTCTTATAGTAGTTCTGACCCAGATGGCCTTTGGCAGTGAAATTTAATACACTCTGCTCTGCAGCCAAATCATCACATTTTCCTCTGTGTATGCTGGAGTCCTGTAATGTGCCTCCATTACAAAACAATGGCAGCATAATTGCCTTTGGTGGTAATTACCTAATGGCTGAGTCCTGTTCATTGCAGGTTCCCAACGCTCATACTTCTTGTTCCTTGTTTTTTGACATTGATGTATTTGGTTTCTTGATTCAGACGTTGAGTATATTTGTTTGACTTGTTAATGCTGACTGCCCAGTTAACAAAACACAAGATTGCTTTATTTCATTTTATAAAAATTCAACTCTGGTTGTCTAGTGCTCAAAGACTTAAGAAGGCTTTAGATGACTGGGAGCAATGTGACAGGGCACAGGCGTTTAGGAAGGCATTTCAGGGCTGGGACAGGAGAAGCCTTTGCAACCAATTGTGGAACCAAGAGAGGAGCGGTTACAGAGTAGTCTAGATTTATAAATCATAGGATCATAGAATAGTACAGCACAGAAGGAGGCCATTCGGCCCATCGAGTCTGCGCCAGCTCTTTTGAAGAGCAATCCAGTTAGTCCCACTCCCCCGCTCTTTCCCCATATCCCTGCAATTTTTTCTCCTTCAAGTATTTATCCAACTCCCTTTTGAAGGCTACTATTGACTCTGTATCCATCACCCTTTCAGGCAGTGCATTCCAAATCCTAACCACTCTTATAAAAATGTTTTTCCTCATGTCAACTCTTATTCTTTTGCCAATCACTTTAAATCTGTGCCCTCTCATTTTGACCCTTGTATCTAAGGAGGATTGGAAGATAGTAGCCAGCACCTCCGCAATTTTTATCCTTGCTTCCCTCAGCAACCTAGGATGCATCCCATCTGGACCGGGTGACTTATCCACTTTAAGTACCGCCAGTGAGAACAATTAGTTAATATTATGGGGTGGTCAGCCAATGAAGACAGTGAGGGCTGGGGTGATGGGAGAGCAGGACTTGGTGATAGGTAGAATGTGGGCCAAGATGTTTTAGTGGAATTGGCAATTATTTAAAGGCTGGACCTCAGAACCCTGGAAAGATAACATTGGAAAATTCCTGTCTGTAGGTGCCAACAGTCTGGATAAGCGTTTTGGCAGTGGTAGGGGGAGGTCGGGATGGAGATAGGTAATGTTTGGCAGTGGAAATACAGGGTTTCATTGAGGGGCTGGATCTGAGGTTTAATGTGGAGTAGAACATGGAAGTTGCGTATTGCCAGGTTCGACCTGAGTAAGCCACTGGTGAGGAGGATGGAATTGGGGCTGTGAGGAAAAATGACTGTAGCAGACAGCAATCACTCACAATAGTGCCATGGACTCCCATAGAAAGACACATGTGTAATTTCCACTCCTTATTGCCTCTTCTATCTTTATTGATATGGTGTCTTGGTAACTCTTTGCTAGATTGAATACCGCAAACTAGCAGAAAATGCTATTTTCAGGCTGGGGGTGTGAAAAGATTGCAGGGTAAGTAGTTCCCTCAGGAATATGCTTCTGTTGACTGATCAATGAGAGGCTTTGACAGCTGAAGGAATGTCTTCTCAACTGAAGGAGAAAGCATGGTGGAGCCATGGGCTTCTCAACTAAAAATAACCAAAAACAGACTGAGAAATATTAATTTCGATTGATGTTTTCACATAATTGTATTAGCTAAGAATTGATTATATGCAGTCATTGCCACAAATATGCATTCTAATATAAGCAGATTTGAGAGTTTAGTAGTAAATAAAGAGAAACTCTTTCCAATGGCTGAAAGGGCGATAACCAGGGGGCACTGATCTATGGAGATTGGCAAAAGAACCGGCAGCAACATGAGGAAAAACTTTTTACGTAACGAGTGATTAGGATTTGGAATGCACTGCCTAATAGGGTGGTGGATACAGATTTAATAATAGCCTTCAAAAGGGAATTGGATAAATACTTGAAGGAGAAAAAATTGCAGGGATATGGGGAAAGAGCCGGGAGTGGGACTAACTGGATTGCTCTTCGAAAGAGCCGGTGCAGACTCGATGGGCCGAATGGCCTCCTTCTGTGCTGTACAATTCTATGATTCTATGATTCCTAAAATCATAACCATTATTATCCCTTTGTACCTTATATAACCATTCTGGTTTTATCATTACTGTTTGATGGCAGTATGGGCATCTACAGTTTCTCAGTCCGCTTCAAAATACTGTATTAATAAGTTTCCACCTTACTTTTAACTTTTTCCTATTGACCACTAATCATCCAAAGAAAACATGTCTTTTTTTACCCTGAAGAAGGCTTTGAGTTTGGAAATTCTTATAAACAGTTAAAGTGCCTGGTAATTGAGTTTCATGACAGAAGCTCAGCACCAATACAGTGCCCCTTGTGTTGAACAGTAGTTATACAGTTTCCATAACAAACACTGGGTGATGGAAAGGAAAAAGCTAAAATGCCTCTTTTGGATATTTCTCTCTTTCAAAACATTTGAGTTACTGCCACAATGCATCTCGCAATGTGCTTCTTTCATTATGGCCCTTTTCACGGTGCTTGCACCTTCAGCTGAGGGGGCTTTCCTTAAACCGCCATCAAAGCTGCTCATATGCCGCTCCCTGGCTGAGAGGGCAGGCAGATGCACCACTCCCGCCCTTCTGCTAATACGCTTCTTGAGCTGGCTCTCAGGAGCTGCTCGAGAGCATTCAGGAGCGACCCCTCTAATTTGGGGTTACGCGCCCTCCAATTTTCCACTCTCTCCCTTTAAGGAAGTACAGTGGGGTGGGGGCGGTGGGTGGCGTAAGGGGTGTGGGGACTCCCAGCCCAGCACCACATCTGGGTTTGGGAGCTTGGTGCGTAAGAAATCAAGAATGTGAATCTGTTTCCTAACACTCCGTGGCATAGAACCAATGCATTGACTCACCTCATAAGCAGTGGAGGGAAGGGACGAATTGCAGTTTGAACAGCTGAAGAGCTTTGAACACTCAAATGCAGAATATTTATGGTACCTTCCTTTGGGAGAAGGTGAGTGCGAATCTCAATTTGGATTGTCATTCACACCTCAAACAGAAAGGATAGTTTATAGAAGAAATGTCCTTTTTGTGGACTAAAAGCAGAATAGTTCTACTTTCTTTGTGACATGATATTATAAGGAGATGTTACTCCCATTTTCTCATATAATCCTTAGCACCACATTTTCTTGATAATATGACCAAACAAATTTTTTTAATTTAATTTTATATTCCCATACATTTGTGCAAAATGGTAAAATAACAAAATATGAATTTCCATTATGTGAAGAATTTGATTTTGAAGATTAAAAATAAGAAAGACTTGCATTTCTGTAGCACCTTTCATGACCCCAGGATGTCCCAAAATGCTTTTCAGCCAATGAAGTACTTTTGGAAGAAATCTGTTTTAATGTAGGAAATGCAGCAGCCAATTTGCGCACAGCAAGCGCCCACAAACAGCAATAAGATAATGACCAGATAATCTGTTTTAGTGCTGTTGATGTGAGGGATAAATATTGGCCAGGACACCAGAATGAACTCCCCTGCTCTTCCTCGCAATAGTACCATGGGATCTTTTACGTCCACCTGAGAGAGCAGACAGGGCTGCGGTTTCATGGCTCATCTGAAAGACAGCCCGTCCAACAGTGCAGCACTCCCTCAGTACTGCACTGGAGTGTCAGCCGGGATTTTTGGGCTCAAGTCTCTAAAGTGGAACTTGAACCACGGTATTTAAGTTTAAGCTATTGTGATATTAGCACTTGGTCATGTTTGGTCTAGGAACATGTTACGGTACACTAATTTTCCACATTGCAGTGACTTGATGTTATCTGACCACGTTGGTGATTGTTCACATCTGTGAGGCTGAAATCATATATCACGCCTCAACTGGAGTCATACGTTGGCACAGGCAGGATTCAAGTGGGCTGTATTTGTGTTAGATTATAAAATGTTAAAAGTTGCGTCAGTTTGATACAACTATCTCCCCAACAGGAAAATATGTTTAATATCCTCTGAGAGTCATGGGATGGATTCTTAGTCTCGGGTGAGTTAGCTAATCTCAACAAATACAAAGAAAGACTTGAATAATTGGGGCTGCTTTCATTAGAGCAGAGGTCGTTAATGGGTGATTTGATAGAGGTGATTTAAATTATGAAGTGTTAGGACAGAGTAGGTAGAAACAGGCTGCTTCCAGTGATTGAGGGCTGTAGAACAAAGGGACATAGATTAAATCTAAGAGATTTAGGACAGATAGCAGGAGAAACATTTTTACACAAAGGATTGTGAGACTGTAGAATGCACAACTGGAGTTAGTGATGGAAACAGAGACGGTGACAACATTTAAGAATAGTTTAGATAAGTGGTTGAAGGAAACAAAAATAAAGAGATATGGGAACAAGGCAGGCACATGGGATTAAGACTAATGCTCGTGTGGGTGATAAATGTCAACACGGTCTACTTGGGCCGAATGGCCTGTGTCTGAGGGCGGGAACATTAGCCAGACTCTCCTCTCCTAATTATTATGTAGTGACCCCTGCTGCATATGCACAAGCGCCAACATTTTGGTAATGATATCTTGGCTGTGATTCATAGGGATTAATTAACCTACTAACATTCATTGTCCTGGCTCATACAAGAAGACTGGCCATTTGAGCAATGGCACCCATCCAACTGCACCTCAGCAAGTGGTCAACACCCACAGGAGAGGAGGATGAGGAAAGGAGAGAGGAAACTGGTAGAATAAGGAAATAATTTTTTTTCCCCAATGATGGTGGATAATGTGCTTCTTTATTGAAAAAGCTAAGTGAAAGGCCTAGGCCCATTGTATCAAACAGAACTAAGGTTGAAAAAGTAGGAGAAAAAGTAAGATAAGTCAGGAAGTTATGGCTATGAGATGAAAGCTTAGCTTTTGCAAGCTTTTAGACTGTAGGAGATAATGAATTCCACAGTTTTAAGGTCCTTAGAAAGAATGAATGAAGAGCAGCAGAGATCCTACAGCTCAAGCAATCTGCTGAGCTCATGTAAAGAAGGTGAATATGTTGTAGATAGAAGGGGTTTGGTCTGGCTTACTTCATTCTTCCTTCAATGGAAGGGTTACTAGCCGTGTTGTAACTTTACTGTTGCAGTTGATGGACAACAGTTTTGGAATGCATGACTGACAGCAAGGTAGCGGCATCAACGGCAGCAACAGAGTCGACGGCACGACATAGCATCATATTGAAAAGGTTCGAATAAAAAATACCGAGCCCCGCAAGGGCCCAGTAACATCTGCTGATTGAGTCGGGACCTGTGACTGTCACGTCAGTAGGCAGCTCGGGTACGTACTAAATCAGGTCCTGTTTATGGCAGCTCGTCACGCTGATTTCAAACTTTTTAAACTATATATCTTCCTGAGAGATTTGTACCCTTTTGACCAGGAGAGACTCTCGAGATGGATTTATAACCAGCTTTCGGCATTGTCCATCATGTCGCGCATGACTTTTTTGTAGTTTTTAAATTAGCAAAATAAAAAAAAATAAAAAAGGAGTTGGCAAACTGTTAAATAAAAGAAAGAGTATTATTGACCCGGCATGTTGCTAAGAGCTGTGTTGGTAGCCTATGGCATTTCTCTTATCAGCCCTTTGAGATCATTGCTGTACTGCTAGTTTGTCACAAATGTCACTCTTTCTAGGCTACATGTGACCTACGTGTGCCGTGCTGGGATACCACAATCCGTCACATTTTAAGAAGTAGAGTGAATCAAGTGTATACAGACAAATTAGTTGATTCACATCTATATTACTATATAATGTAATGTAATGAACGATTTTCTCTCCACACTGAGTTCCCAGGCATAAAGTGGAGGGAGACGGGGCAGGATAGCAGGTCTCTGCTCACTTTGCACTGGTTTCCCCAGGGGGCGGAGGTAGGGGCAGTGTGTTTACTCCGACAGCAGGTGCAAGAAATGGCCGATTGATAATGAGGTGAGATGGAGGCATAAGGTTCTTCTTCCTTCCATCTTGATTCTTCCAGGGAGAATCCCACCAGTGGATACAATCTTTCACTATATACACATGGTAAGGACCCCAGGTTTTACTCACTCCTTTACTGACTGCTGCTCTTCTCTCGGTGCCACTCCCATGTTGCTGCTGCTGTTACTCCCGGCTCTGGAGGAAATGCTGGACCCCATTCCCCAGACGCCCTCTCTCCCCAATCCCCCATTCCCCAGTCTCCCTCTCTCCCCAATCCCCCAATCCCCAGTCTCCCTCTCTCCCCAATCCCCCATTCCCCAGTCGCCCTCTCTCCTCCGTTCCCCATTACCCAGTCGCCCTCTCTCTTCTGATCCCCCATTCCCCAGTCTCTCTCTCTTCTCAGATCCCCCATTCCCCAGTATCCCTCTCTCCCCAATCCCCCATTCCCCAGTCTCCCTCTCCCCAATACCTCATTCCCCAGTCTCCCTCTTTCCACAATTCCCCATTCCCCAGTCTCCCTCTCTCCCCAATCCCCCATTTCCCAGTTGACCTCTCTCCTCCGATTCCACATTCCCCAGTCTCCCTCTCTCCCCAATCCCCCATTCCCCAATCTCCCTCTCTCCCCAATCACCCATTCCCCAGTTTCCCTCTCTCCCCAATCACCCATTCCCCAGTCTCCCTCTCTCCCCAATCCCCCATTCCCCAGTCTCCCTCTCTCCCCTGATACCTCATTTCCCAGTCTCCCTCTCTCCCCATTCCCCCATTCCCCAGTCTCCCTCTCTTCCCTGATCCCCCATTCCCCAGGCTCCCTCGCTCCCCCGATCCCCCATTCACCAGGCTCCCTCTCTCCCCTATTCCCCATTCTCCAGTCTCCCTCTCTTCCCAATCACCCATTCCCCAGTCTCCCTCTCTCCCCAATCCCCCATTCCCCAGTCTCCCTCTCTCCCCCGATACCTCAATTCCCAGTCTCCCTCTCTTCCCATTCCCGTCTCCCTCTCTCCCCAATTCCCCCATTCCCCAGGCTCCCTCACTCCCCCGATCCCCCATTCCCCAGGCTCCCTCTCTCCCCTATTCCCCATTCCCCAGTCTCCCTCTCTCCCCAATCCCCCATTCCCCAGTCTCCCTCTCTCTTCCCGATCGCCCATTCCCCAGTCTCCCTCTCTCCCCCAAACCCCCATTCCCAGTCGCCCTCTCTCCCCAATCCCCCATTCCCCAGACTCCCTCTCTCCCCAATCTCCCATTCCCCAGACTCCCTCTCTCCCCAAGCCCCCATTCCCAAGTCTCCCTCTCTCTCCCCAATCCCCCATTCCCCAGTCTCTCTCACTCCCCCCGATCTCCCATTCCCCAGTCTCTCTCTCTCTCCTCGATCTCCCATTCCCCAGTCTCCCTCTCTCCTCCAATCCCCCATTCCCCAGACTCCCTCTCTCCCCAATCTCCCATTCCCCAGACTCCCTCTCTCCCCAATCTCCCATTCCCCAGACTCCCTCTCTCCCCAGGCCCCCATTCCCAAGTCTCCCTCTCTCTCCCCAATCCCCCATTCCCCAGTCTCTCTCACTCCCCCCGATCTCCCATTTCCCAGTCTCTCTCTCTCTCCCCGATCTCCCATTCCCCAGTCTCCCTCTCTCCTCCAATCCCCCATTCCCCAGACTCCCTCTCTCCCTGGTCCCCTATTCCCCAGACTCCCTCTCTCCCCAACCCCCCATTCCCAAGTCTCCCTCTCTCTCCCCAATCCCCCATTCCCCAGTCTCCCTCTCTCCCCCGATCTCCCATTCCCCAATCTCCCTCTCTCCCCCGATCTCCCATTCCCCAGTCTCTGTCTCTCCACCCGATCTTCCATTCCCCAGTCTCCTTCTCTCTCTGAGCCCCCATTCCCCAATCTCCCTCTCTCCCCCCGATCTTCCATTCCCCAGTCTCCCGCTCTCCCCCCGATCTTCCATTCCCCAGTCTCCCTCTCTCTCTGAGCCCCCATTCCTCAGTCTCCCTCTCTCTTCCCGAGCCCCCATTCCCCAGTCTCCCTCTCTCCCCCCGATCTCCCATTCCCCAGTCTCCCTCTCTCCCCCCGATCTTCCATTCCCCAGTCTCCCTCTCTCTCTGAGCCCCCATTCCCCAGTCTCCCTCTCTCTTCCCGAGCCCCCATTCCCCAGTCTCCCTCTCTCCCCCCGATCTCCCATTCCCCAGTCTCCCTCTCTCCCCATTCCCAGTTGCCCTCTCTCCTCTGATCCCCCATTCCCCAGTCTCTCTCTCTCTCCTCCAAACCCCCATTGCCCAGTCTCCCTCTCTCCCCAATCCCCCATTCCCCAGACTCCCTCTCTCCCCAATCTCCCATTCCCCAGACTCCCTCTCTCCCCCCCGATCTCCTATTCCCCAGTCTCCCTCTCTCTCCCCGAGCCCCCATTCCCCAGTCTCCTGATCTCCCCCCCGATCTCCCATTCCCCAGTCTCCCTCTCTCTCACTGAGCTCCCATTCCCCAGTCTCACTCTCTCCTCCCTGATCTCCCATTTCCCAGTCTCCCGATCTCCTCCCTGATCTCCCATTCCCCGATCTCCCATTCCCCAGTCTCCCATCTCCCCACCGATCTCCCATTCCCCAGTCTCCCTCTCTCTCACTGAGCTCCCATTCCCCAGTCTCACTCTCTCCTCCCCAGCCCTATTTTCCTCTATCCAGCCCCATTAGAGCCATTCACGCATTGCTTAATCGCTCCACCTTTGGCGGCCGAGCCTTCAGCTGCCTAGGCCCTAAGCTCTGGAATTCCGTCCCTAAACCTCTCTGCCTCTTTACCTCTCTCTCCTCCTTTAAGACGCTCCTTAAAATCTACCTCTTTGACCAAGCTTTTGGTCATTTGCCCTTATATCTCCTTATGTGGCTCGGTGTCAAATTTCGTTTTAAAATCCTCCTGTGCAGCGCCTTGGGACGTTTTGCTACGTTAAAGGCACTATACAAATACAAGTTGTTGTTGTTGTCGGTGCTTGTCTTTGTAGGCGTGGGTATCGTGGGCACTGTGAGATGCTCAGTTGAAGCTGTTCATTGAACTCTGATGCTGCCTCCTCTTGATCAAGAAGAGAAAATGCCCAAACACCCTGCTGTGCATGGCCTCCGGCCTCCAACCTCCGACCTCGCCATCTCCCCTGCTGTGTGTCCTCACTTTGCCAATGATGTTGATGGTGGCATCCTTCATTGGAGTCAAAGTTTGCTACATGGTGGGACCAAACTGATTTCTCCCTCCAATTGTGTGGCAGCTTCTCCTGTAAGAAGAGTGGGAATGGGTTAGTGAGTGCCCCGTTGAAGTCTTAGAATCATCTAAATTTATGGCACTGAAGGAGGCCATTCGGCCCATCCTGTCTGTCAAAAAAGAGTTATCCAGCCTGATCCCACTTTCCAGCTCTTGGTCCATAGCACTGTAGGTGCATATCCAGGTACTTTTTAAATGCGACGAGGGTTACTGCTGTAGGGGGTGGTGGGTTGCGCGTGCGCCCAGTCAGTTATGCCCCTGACTGCTTGTGAGCGGTTCGAATCGCTCCCACGCCCCTGGGTTCTAGACATCGGACTCAGGTACAGGCGGCGATACAGAAAAATCGAGTAGACAAGTGGTTTGGTGTAAGAAAACCAAGATTTTATTAAAACAGAAATAAAACACAGTCTTATGAGAAATTACTGGTAAACAATTACAGGCATAAACAAATTACTTATACAGGGAATGGGGAACACACGGCACATCGAGGGAAAAACAACTACATTAACAATCCCCTTATCCTTATCCCACCCCCTATACCTAACTAGATTAAGTTATGAGGGGCCAGGAATTCATGCTCACCAACCCAAGGCCTGTTGCTTCAACAGTTGCGAGTTTTGAGGTTTAGTCTCCTGTCCTTTGGGGTACTCCATCACCACGTGGTCTCAGGGCGCGGTGCTGGAGCTGTTGCTGCGACACACCTTTCCTCTCCTCAGCTACCGTCGTCGTCTCGTTGGGATGGGTTCTCTTCTTCTTCTCCCTCGGGCGGTCGTCGGCGGTAACGTTGCGTTTATGGGACGGTTGGCAGTCTTCACTGCTTAGATTTTTCTACCCATTCTTGGAACGCCGGTATTATTCGTCTAAATTCTTTCCCAAACACCAGCTTATAACTAGGCATTTGGCTTTTATCAATGTGTCTTTTGCTGCCCTTCTCTGCTCTTGTCGGGTCTCTACCTTGTTCTTCGTCTCCTTTCGTTTCGCCTCGTTTCGTCTGCCCTCTTTCTTGGCCCGTGTGTCCTAGGTGACTTTGGACTCGGGACTCGTTCCCCCCTCCGCGATTGGTATGGATGTCCTTGGCTGTTAAACACAGCGGAGAGCGAGAAGAGAACCCGCCACGAGGCCAGGGCACGAGTACGGGCGGCAGCAGCCCAAGAGGTCAGAGTCAAGAGAGCGATTGCTACTGAGGGCCTACAATTATACTCCTTCCGAAGGCCCTAATCTGCACGCCAAATCAGGTCAGTCCATTGTTCAACTTTTGGCGGGCTGTTTTAAATGATTATACCAATCTAAACTAACTGGCTGTAGATGGCCGTATATCGCACCTGATGGCCTGATGTCCAAGTTGTATTGTCATTAATGCATTCTAATCGGCCTGTCCAGCCTTGGTGGCTTCCTAAAGCTGTTTCTGATTATTTACGTGGACAAACTAATGGCCTCATGCTTAGGCCTAACTGGGTTTGATCTGTTCCAACCTGACACAATGCATATTCAGTGTTTGCCTAGCTGTCTGGCTTTTCAAACACAAAGTCCTTTTCACAGAAATGCATTTTAAGTTTCGATTTCCCAAAGCTGCCTGTTCTGTGCTGCAGAGTCCAAGCTTTTTAAAATCTTACAAGCTTTTGGTCACGAGGTGCGGACGCCATCTTTTGGGTACCTATTTTTAAAATGTCCATGCAGGGTCCCTTTTATTAATAACCTTGGGGGAATGTGGGAATTTTGCAAATCTTACACTCTCCCCTGTTATACTAAAACTTGCATGATGTATCATCCTTACAAGGTGAGCAAAATTTCTGACCCTCCATAGTCAACCTTCCCCTGCAGTTACCTATCTAATATACTCACGACACATGCACTTCCTATTCCGTGAAAATGTAATGTACATCAGTATACATAGAATAATTACAGCCTTTACACACATCCAAGCATGGAGGGGGTCCAACACCCCTGCACCACTTGGTACACATACATCTTTATTAACGCATCGCAAAATCTTTATTAAAAACAACAAACACAAAAAAACAATCTTTAATCAAAAATACAAAACTCAAACAGGTGTATCTCCCTCCACCTTCACATAATATTCCTTCCAGATCCTTTGGTTTCAGAATTCTAGCATCTGACCTTTTCTCTTGCACTGAATGCGGACTAGATACAACACTATCCCTAACTGGCAAACCACGAGAATGTGGGAAGCCAGTCTGATCCACGAAGGGACCTCTATGTTATTGAAAATGACCCACCAGGGTGGAATCATAATATCCAATATCTTAGCCCCTATCTCTACTGTTTTCTGCTCTAGAGTGTAAAAATGTTTCTGTGAAACTAGAACGGCTTTAAGTATTTTAGTAAGGTGTTCAGGGAGAGGGGGAATTTCATAGCCGAAATGCGCTATGTACTTCTGTAAATTGGTAAAATTCTCCTTCACAGTGAGGTGAACAGTGGAGGGTTCAGGAACAGGGACAATTCACTCCTGGGCCACTTGAACTTCTGCCTCGGGTTTAAAGCAGAAACTGCTGTCACTAACCAGACACCAGCTATGCTGTCCATGCTGGTAGTGGGACGCACCTGTGGTGACACAATATGCCCCACCTCCTATATATGCTACCTGTTGGGGAACATGGCCTTGTGCCATTGCCTCCATGGTACAATTTATAGGCTTCGCGCCAGCAGCTCTGAACCCGCACTGTGGTTTTGAATAGGCATTCAAGTGCTGGGGACACAGGATTATGTGTGCTCCCCGGCACCGGCATCCTGAGAGGTCAGTACCTGTCATAGCGTGCTCCCACTTTATGACGTAAGGTGGGACCGCTGCGAAACGAATGTGTGCACCCCCTTAAATGACTCCAATGTTCTCTACCCTGTATACCGGTGCGGGTCAGGCCGTCCTACCCATGACCGGCATTCTAACTACTACTCCTATGATCGTGTGGTTGGACCGTCCACAATCCACTGGGACTGGGTAGGCTTCGGAAGCTAGCCAGAGTTGGCATGGGCTTAATGCATTCTCAAATGGATGGAGGGCTGCGAGGTGTTTGTTGCTGATCCAGGAGGGGGCTAAACCCTATTTTAAATCCTCCAGATTACTGCGGCCCTCACCCAGCAACCATGCCCCGTATAGCACGCACACCTCGTTCTGCGCAGCCTGGTCAGAAGCATTTCTGTCCTCCCTTATGAGGGCATTTACCATCTTTGCGTGCTTTTCCAACTCCGCTATAATCTCCTTTAAATGGACTGTCATGGCCTGGTCCTCATGTAACTCCGAGCCCACTACTTTGTTCTCATCCATTAATATCTTCCCTAACTGTGTTTTTAAACTGTTTATCTGGGTTTGCAGATCTATGTCATCCAGACTGTTGATGACAGAGGACCCAGTGTTAAACGCAGTAAAAACATCATTCCATACTCCCCTTCTTTGCCTCTCTGCATTACCCAAAACCTCGCGGTGTGTGGTGTACAGTTCAGTTTTGTCAACATTGGCGAATTCGAACTCATAAAACTTCTTGAACATGTCCTTTAATAGGGCCTGGTATAGCTGCTCTGTTTCTTTGGGGCACCACTCCGGTAAATGTACCTCGATGAGATTTAAAATCACGGAGGCTACCGCGTAGTGTACCCCCTGGTATAGCACCTGATCGGTAGGTACTAGTACCAGCCCATTCCCTGGTCCCTTGGTGGTGGTGGAGCACCCTTCCCTGGGTAACCTCGCCACCTGCGTCGGGGGCAGGGCACAAGCTCAGTGGCATTGACTGGGATCGGGGTGTATGGGACCGCACACACCTTCGGGCTGGTATCCCACTTCATCCCCTCCCCGGTGTCTTGCCACTGTCGGTGGAAAACAATGGATATGCCTGAGGGGCAGACCCTCTCTGACTCCCACATACAGATGTAAATCCCTTGATCCGGCTCCCACCACTTGTCCCAACACACGCTTAATCCCCCATGAGTCCCTGTAATCATCTGGTGGGTATTGTTCCCCAACCGTTCCCACTCGACTGCGGGGTTTCTCATATCTTTGCTCAGCTTTCTGAGTCACCACCACCTATCCAGAGGAATGTGTCCCCTGCAAGTTAAACATACACGCTTCCCTACAGTGACGCTGACCCTTGTGGTAACGACCCGTACCCTTGGGCACAGGAGGGAGGCCTCCCCATACGTGAACCCGGTCTGGCTGGAGTACTGAGACGAATTGGACCCCAGCCATCCTGGCCACCTTCCCTCGTGGACGTAGACGGCGGTCTCCTCTGCATCCTGTTCGCCGCTTCCATCGGTTGCTCTCGGCGCTCTATCTCCGGAGCACCCATAGATGTGGGAGTCTTCCACATCGCCCCTCTTTCCCAGGCTCAGTCCCATCAGGGCGAGTAGGATTACTACCCCTTCATCCTGAAAGTCTTTCTGCAACAGATACAAAAACATGCAGCCAGGTCCCCAAGAGATTCTCTGGCTTGGGCGAAGCATAGTCGAGCCTCACGGGCTTGACTCAGATACACACACTCTTAGCAGATTACTACTTAATTAAAACTACCCATCACCTTCCTTTACTTAAGCTAAAAAACCCGAACTTAAGCTAAATACCTAAACTTAAAATAACCAAAACTTACATTACCTAAACTATATGCATCCGCCGCCCGTCTCCGGGCGGCCAGGCTAATTCCTGGTTGGGCAGCGGCATACCGCTTCCTCCGGCGTGGCCGCACTGTCCTGCACTGTTGGTCCCTCGCTGCCCATGGCTGCTGGCTGGGGACTGTTGAATCCGTGATTCTTAAAGTATGATGTTTTCCAATAACTAGACGGAGGCTGTAACTTAACAATCAACAGGTGTTTACTTGAGGAGGGTAGTCTAAAGACTAACAGTACAGAGGCATGCTCAAGGCTTATATACAGGTGTGGTCACTGCCGGTACTACAGTATACAGGAGCTGTAAAAGTAGTTCTCTCTTAAAGGTACATACACTACAATTCCTCCCATTTTAGATTAACAGTACCCATAACATTCAAATAATAGTTAACACTTTAACATGCACATTAAACTGAAATAGTCCATTTATAGATTCAGTCTTTGGGGCAGCTTCCTGATCCTTTCTGGATAGCGCCTTTCCTGAGGTTCTTGTTCTTGGTGCGGAGGCGATTCTGGCCCCCTTTCGTCGGTTAGTTCATCAGTTTCCGCTGCTACTGTTTCTGAGGTAGATGCTACCGGTATGTCGGGTTCATCCCCAGGTACGCGAGACATGGGGTTGACTCGTTCCTGTGACACTAGGATCTGGTCGACGTGGCGTCTCACAATGTTCTCCCCGACATCCACTGTGTACATTAATGGCCCCTGCCGTGTGCATATCGTTCCGGGTAGCCATTTCTCTGTTCGGTAGTCGCGGGCCAAGACTGGTTGTCCTACATTGAAGCTCCTTGTCGGCTTCTCATTGATGTGCTGGAATTGCTTATCCTCAACATTTCTTCGCACATTTGGTCTGAGCAAATCCAGACGAGATCTCAACCTTCGGTTAAAGAACATCATGGCCGGGGTCTGGTTGGTAACTGCATGTGTCACATTTCTGTAGGCTAACAGGAAATTGTCCACCTTATGCTGTAGTGGAATTTCATCATCGCACATGGCCCTTATCGCCTTTTTAAAGGTTTGTACGAACCTCTCAGCCAATCCATTTGTGGCTGGATGATACGGGGCGGATGTGTAATGCCTTACCCCATTCCTTCTCATAAATTTCCAAAACTCTTCGGACACAAACTGTGGTCCGTTATCAGAGCAAATCTGCTCTGGCAAGCCATTCCTGGCAAATATGGTCCGTAGGACTGCAATAGTTTTCTCTGTAGTGGTTGAGGACATTTTGATCACCTCAGGCCATTTCGAGTGCGCATCCACTGCTATTAAGAACATTGAGTCCATGAATGGACCAGCAAAATCAATATGCACCCATTGCCATGGAGAGGAGGGCCACTCCCATGGGTGTAGAGGGGCATGTGGTGGTGCATTTTGGAACTTCTGGCATCCTGAGCAGCTCTTTGTTAGGTCCTCGATTTGTTGATCGATCGCCGGCCACCACACATAAGCCCTAGCAAAGCTTTTCATTTTCACCCCTCCCAGATGGCCTTCGTGAAGCTCATTGAGCACTCTCTCCCTTAACTTGGGTGGAATTACCACTCGGGATCCACACATCAAGGTCCCCTGGCATACTGACAGCTGTTCTCTTCTGGATGAGGATGCTGGCAACAGTGAGTCGCCATGTGTTGGCCATCCCTTCACCATCAAATCATATACCCGAGACAGTGTCGGGTCATTTCGGGTCTCCTTCTCTATATCCGCGTTAGTTACTGGCAATCGTTCAATTATCGACAAATAAAATATTTTGATAGGGTCCACTGCTGGTGCTTCCTCCACGGTAGGCAGTGGCAGGCGTGATAGCCCATCAGCGTTTCCATGCTGTTTCATGCCCTTATACTCTATTTCATATTGGTTCGCCCCTAGAAAAAGGGACCATCTTTGTAGCCGTTGCGCAGTCATCACCGGAACGCCCTTCTTTGGATTAAAGATGGAGACAAGTGGTTGGTGGTCAGTCAGCAAGGTGAACTTCTGCCCATGCAGATAGTGGTTGAATTTTTTTACTCCCTATATTGGCTGAGGGCCTCCCTGTCGATCTGGGCGTTGTTGCGCTCGGCTGCGGTTAGTGACCGAGACGCAAAGGCTACTGGCCTCTCCAACCCGTCTGGGAATTTGTGCGACAGCACCGCTCCAATACCATAGGGTGATGCATCACTTGCCAACCGAATTGGTAGTGCTGGGTTGAAATGGGCCAACACCTCTTTTGATGTGATCAATTCTTTGCACTTCTGGAAAGCTCATTTACATTCGTCATTCCACTTCCATGGTATGCCCGTTTGCAGTAGGGTGTTCAGTGGGTGTAATACTGTAGACAAATTTGGTAAGAACTTATGGTAGTAGTTCACCAGCCCGAGGAACGACCTCAGTTGTGACACATTTTCCGGTGCTGGAGCCTTGACTACTGCCTCAATCTTTTCAGGGGACTTATGTAACCCCTCTTCATCAATAACGTGGCCACAATACGAGATCTGCTTCTGGAAAAACTCGCACTTGTGGCAATTAGCTCGTAGCCCATATTCCTTTAATCTAATGATCACCTTCTCCAGGTTGGCGAGGTGGTCACAGTCATTTTCGCCCGTGACCAGGATGTCGTCCAAATAACACTGGGTCCCTGGAATCCCTTGCAGGACTTGATCCATTGCCCTTTGCCAAATAGCCAGAGCCGATGCTACCCCGAACACCAGCCGGTTGTATTGGTAGAGACCTTTATGAGTGTTGATCGTGAGGTATTGTTTCGAGGCTTCTTCTACCTCCATTTGCAGGTACGCCTGGGCCAGATCAATTTTGGTGAAGCGTTTACCTCCAGATAGCGAGGCGAAAATATCCTCAATCCGTTGAAGTGGATATTGTACCGTGTGAAGGACTGGGTTCACTGTCACCTTAAAATCCCCACAGATGCGGACCTTCTTTGGTTCCCCAGGCGTATTACTCAACGACCTCTTCATTACAGGAACGATGGTGTAGCCCACTCGCTCCAGTCTACTTTGGACAGTACTCCTGAACGTTCCAACCCTTCCAGCTCTGCTTCGACGGCTGGTCGGATCGCATAAGGCACCGGTCTGGCCTTAAAAAACTTTGGGCTTGCATTTTACTCTATTTTAATCGTCGCTGTTATGCCTTTTAGTGTTCCGAGTCCCTCCTGGAACACTTCTTGTGCATCAGTTAACATTTTTGACAGTCGTCCAGGTGTGACGTCGTCATCCTTTTTGGCCTCAATCTTCAGTGCCTGTATGGAATGCCAATCTAATTGTATCTTCCGGATCCATTCACGTCCTAGTAGTGGTGGTCCTCCATCTGGCAATACATATAGGTCCATTTTGGGTATTTCCTGGCCTTTGTATATCACGTTCACCCTTATTTTTCCTTTGGGGTAGACTTTTTGCCCCGTGTACGTCTTCAAGACAATCTCTGTATCTTTTAAGGGTATATGTGAAAATAGCCGCTTGTAGTCCCTTCGGTTTATGACTGTTAGGGCTGATCCTGTGTCCAATTCCATTTTCACTTGGACTCCGTCTATCTTGAGCGTGACCCAGATAGTCTGGTGATCCTCCATTTTGATTACCTTATGTAGTTTCAGACAACCCAGCTCCTTGCTTCCGGAGTCTGTATCACTTTTCTGTTCGTCTGAACTACTGTCCATCACCTTATGTACCTTTTTGTACTTCTCCTGTGGAGATTTCTTGCTGCTGCTTTTCTTCCCTGACCTGCAGACTCTTGCTATGTGTCCTGCTTTTCCACACTGTCTGCACACTTGGTCCTTGAACCAACAATCCTTCTGGTCGTGTGTTGTTCTGCCGCAGCGATAAGACTTCCCTGCTCCATATGACATTTCATTGGTGCCATATTCTTGCGGTCTCCGTTGTATCTCTGCAGCGCCCAGTGCGGCTGCTTCGTGTGATACTGCCATGCTGAAAGCCTTGTCCAGCATAAGATCCTTTTCTGATAGAAGCCGTTTCTGGGTTCCTTCACTTTGAAGCCCACACACAAACTTGTTCCTTAACGTATCTGCTAGTTCCACTCCAAACTGGCAGTGTTTCGATAGCTTGCGCAGTTCTGTTAAGTACTCAGCATTACTTTCGTCTTTATGCTGGTTCCTTTTGTGGAACTTAAATCTTTCTGCTATCAGCAGTGGTGTGGGGTTTAAGTGGTCCTGTAGGATTTCCACTATGCTTTCGAAATTCTTATCCACTGGCTTCTCTGGGGTTATTAGGTTTCGCAGTAAGCCATAAGTTTTTGCACCCATGGAATTCAACAAAACCAGTGCTTTCCTAGCATCTGGCACTTCATTCGCCTTGCAGTACACCTCAATGCATTCCACATATGTCGCCCAATCTTTGACTTCATTGTCGAACGCAGTGATACTACCACTCTTCGGCATCCCTGGGTGTGATTAAACTGTCTAAAATGGCGTCTCCCGCGATCTCCCTTCTTCTCCGCTGGCACAAAATGGCGTCTCCCACGCTTTCCTTTCTTCCCGCGCTCGCCCTTCTTCTCCGCTGCGGCTTCTAAAATGGCGTCTCCCGCGCTCTCCCTTCTTCTCCGCGGCTCAATGGCGTCTCCCACGCTTCCTCTCTTTCCCCCGCGGACGCTGTTCAGCCCTTGAGCCCTGGCTGTGCTCTGCACGTTCTCCTGTGCGCCTCTCTCGTTGCCGCCGCTCGGTCCTGAACCCCGGCTGCTGCTTTACCCTCTCTCTCTTTTTGTTTTCCGTCGACGCCGCTCGATTTTCAACCCCCGGCTGCGCCCTGTGCGCTTCACCCTCTCTCTTACCCCGTTGACGCTGCTCGGACTTTTCTGCGCCGTCGGTCGGCTCCAGCCGCCGCTGTCCAGGAAGGGTCTGCGCTGTACCTGTTGCCAGTCTGTTGCTGGATCGTCGTGGCTGGAGAACCAAGCCCAGCTCTCAACAGCCTCCCCTGCGATGTTCGCTCTCTGCCAGATGACTGGGCGGTTTCTCGTGGTCGACGCTTCTGGCTTCGACTTTCTTCCACCGTCCTCCCGGAGCGAATCCTTGAAAGGAAATGCAGAGTTGCAGGTAGATTCGAATCGACCTCGTCGCCACTGTTGAATCCGTGATTCTTAAAGTATGATGTTTTCCAATAACTAGATGGAGGCTGTAACTTAACAATCAACAGGTGTTTACTGGAGGAGGGTAATCTAAAGACTAACAGTACAGAGGCATGCTCAAGGCTTATATACAGGTGTGGTCACTGCCGGTACTACAGTATACAGGAGCTGTAAAAGTAGTTCTCTCTTAAAGGTACATACACTACAGGGACCTCTGTCCTCGGACCTCCCCCTGACTCGAGGGGCGGCCCTTGGTAACTGTGGAGCTGGTGACCATGGCTTTCTTGGCTGGGGCATCTGTGGGGACCTTCTAGGGACCTTGGCGGGTGGGGCTTTCTTGGCTGATGGGCCTTTAACCCGAACCGCCGCTCCCTCAGGCTTGACCCCTCCCGAACCTGGGCTAGGGGCAGGTAACTCTTCGCAGCCTGTTGCTGCAAGCTGAGAGTCTCCGCCCCCAGGTCCCAAAACTGGGTCCGGGGCAGGGTTTTCAACCTTAGGTCCCTTCTCCTCTACATCTGGGTGAGGGGCGGGGTCTTTGCCCTCGGGTCCCTCCTCATCTGGATCCCAGAAGAGTGGGGGAGTGTCCCAATCGGTGGGTGGGATGGCCCCTCCCCTTAAACAAGCCACAGCGCCTGCCTGTGCAGTCTGTGAACTTGTTCCTGCAATGCTGTAGGGCCCCATGTATAATGGTTCCAAACTCCCTACTCGGGCATAGTTCCTCACCATGACCTGATCTCCTACCTCCCACTCGTGGTGTTTTCGGGGTTCGAGCAGCAATCAGTTACTCCGATGCTGCCTTCCCATGTTCCCAGCCGTCTGCTCGTGGACCTGCTTAAGGTGCTCAAAGAGGTTTCGGGCAAAACTGTCCCGGTTTACCTCCCTGAGCACCGGGGCTAGTACATGGGTGGGGGTCCGCATAACCCTGCCAGTCATCAGCTCGTATGGGGAGTACCCCGTGCTTTTAGACTGGCTGGCCCAGATCCCCATCAGAACCAATGGTAGGACCTCGGCCCATCTACGGGGCGAGTCCACCGTCTCCTTCCTCAACCTTTCTTTTAGGGTCCTATTCATTCTTTCCACAATCCCTGATGACTGCGGGTTGTGGCCCATGTGCCACTTCCCCTCGATGCCTAGCAGCATAAAGGTATTCTATATCACCTGTCCGGTGAAGTGGCTCCCTTGGTCAGACTCCACATACTGTGGTAGCCCCCACGGCGAGAACACTTCCTGGACCAGGATCCTGGCAGTACCCAGAGCTGTGGCTGTTCTGCAGGGGAAGGCCTCTACCCATTTGGTGAACACATCCACCAGGACTAGGCAGTACTTAGAGCCTCCCTGGGTGGTGGGCAGGTGCCCAATGTAGTCGACCTGTATCGACTGCCATGGTCCCTCTACCCTCCTGATGTGTCCCATAGGTACCTTCCTTTTGTGGGGGTCAGGGTTATTAGCAGCGCACACAAGACAGTCTGCACAGAACTCGCGGACATCTTCCCTGAGTCCCGGCCACCATCCCGCCTGTTCCACCCGCTGCCAGGTGGTCTCAGGACCGGGGTGTCCCGCTCCTGGATCCTCATGGGCCAGTTGAAGGAATTCCCTCCGGTGTTGCTGCGGCACAACCCACTGTTCCTCTCGGAACAGCATGCCCTCTTTCACGGAGAGGGTTGCTGTGCCGTACGGACCCTCTACCCTTTTCCCCTCAGTCACTGCGCTGAGGACTGCTTTGAAGATGGGGTCTTGGGCTTGGACCGTCTTAAGGTCCGGGGCTAACGCTACCCCTACACTCCCTTGGGTCCCGTCCCTACCTCTGACCGCCGCCATGGGTCTGGACCCAAATGGGTCCCAGAAAGTGCCTGTGCGGGCACCCTCCTTGGCGAACAAGTAAGCCTGCTCGTTGCCTTGGCCACGGGGTTCTGTGGAGGAATGGGCCTTCAACTTGTGGATTAAAACCTCCCCTTCCTCCCCCACTGCTGCCAGGATCTTTTCCAGCAGGGGTTTTAACGTGAGGGGTCTCCCGTCGGCGGAGGTGTATCTGCGGCGGGACCAGATGGCTAGGTACTCCGTACACGAATTGCACGTGAACATGCTGTCCGAGCAAATCGTGTAGTGGGTGGGGAAGCTTTCGGGGTATGTAACGACGTACACTACCGCGGACAGTTCAGCCTGCTGGGCGCTCATGGTGCTGGGGAGCTTAATCACCAGGGCAATGTTTGCCGCTGGGTCGTAAACTCCACACCCCGTGAGACGCTCGCCAGAAGATACCGTGCTGGAACCGTCTACATAGATCTCGCGGCCTGTGGGATGTATCCCAGCTCATAAACCTATGTTCACTTCCCAAACCCCTTCTATGGAACACCGGTGGGCTGTTCCAGGATATACCAGGTTGGCTGCGAGCTTTGGCTCACAGAGACCCTTCACCTTAAGATCCATCTGTGAGAGGAGCAAGGTCCAGTGGGCAATGCGGGCACTGCTCACTGTACCATCCTTGATCGTCCCGTCCAGAAGCAACTTGGTGGGTGTGTGATGGGTGAGGAGGGTGATGGGAGAGGTGCCTGTGAAGATCAATGATCTTTTCACAGCCCAATGTGTGGCCAAGAGGTGCCGCTCACAGTTGGAGTAGCTCCTCTCCACCTCCGTGAGTATCCTGGAGGAGTAGGCCACCGGCCTCAGCCTGCCGTGCCGCCCTTGGAGCAACACAGCACTCAGGCTGTCCCCGCTGGCTGCTACCTCCAGGAAAAACTCTTTCCCCCCATCTATAGCCCCTAGAGCTGGTGCGGTCTGCAAGTCTTTCTTGAGCCTGACAAATGCTGCCTGGCAACCTTCATCCCAAAGCCACTCCACTCCCTTGTGTAGGAGTCGGAGCAGAGGGGCCGCTGTGGCTGAATAGTCCTCAAAAAAGTCCCTGCAGTACCTGGTTAGCCCTAGAAACGACCTCACACCCGTCACCGTATTGGGGACCGGTAGCTCTTGTACCGCTTCTCTCCTAGCCTTATCTATGGCCCTTTCTCCGGCGCGCACGGTCAGGCCTAGGAATTTCACCTCCTCCTGGCCGATCTGCGCTTTTTTGGGGTTTACCTTAAAACCCTTCTGCCCAAGCAGCTCCAGCAGTTCGGCCAATAGTGGGTCATGCTCCTCTCTCGAATCGGTGAAGAGAAGCAGGCCATCCACATATTGTACCAACTGTCTGGGCTGGCTGAACTCCTTTAAACTGTTTGCCATGCACTGATGGAAAATGCTGGGGCTGTTATGGAAGCCCTGAGGCGAGCAGTTCCACGTGTACTGTTGCCCTTTAAATGTAAAGGCAAACTTGTACTGATCCTCCCTCCTTAGAGGGATGGACCAAAACCCGTTGGAAATATCCAGCACCGTGAAAGTGGTCGCGGATGCTGGAATACTTCCTATCAGGTCGGCAACTGCTGCTACCGTGGGTGCACAGGCTGGGATGTTACTATTGAGCACCCGATAGTCCACCGTGGCCCTCCAGGAATTGTCCAGCTTTCTAACCGGCCACAATGGAGAATTCACGTGGGTAGCTATTGGCCTCAGAACTCCCTGCTGTACTAACGAGGACATGGCTGCTTCCATGTCTGGCTCTGCTTCCCTAGGAAAGTTATACTGTTTCTGTGGTCGGGCCATGGGGTCCCTATCTATGCTGACCTCAAACCCATTGACCCTCCTGCAGTCGTGTTTGTGTGTGGCAAATGTGGCCAGGTGGGCCTGCACAAATGCCTGGAACTCCCGTGGGGTGTTACTGACCATAAGCTCGAGGTTATAACCCTCTTTGGGCTTCATGGTCCACAGGGTCCCCTTCCCTTCCTTTCCTGGGATCACTACCACCTCACCGTTCTTTCCTTTACCTGCCCCCCCATAGGCAATGATTTCTCAAATATACTGGGATCCCGTGGCCTACAATAAAGTCGGCTCCCAGGACGCCTCTTCCACCCTCCACTTCCCACTTCATCAGGACACAGGTCCACTTAGAGCGGAGCGGTCCTAAACGAATGGCGAGCAGGATGGAAAACGAGCCGGCCTGTTCTTTGCCTGTGAACCCCGACAGACTGTATGGGACCCCGTTAGATAGAGGCGAGGTGGTGGGGTTAGCTGAGTAGACCACGGTGCATGATGCCCCCGTGTCTAACAGGTAGGTCCCCGTCACCTTTTCCACCTCCATCTCCAAGAGGGGTCTTTTCCATTCATCATACCAGAGAGAACGCAGGTAAACAGGCTGCGCTGGCTCTAGTCAGGGCTGTGGGTTGGATGGGGCTGACGGAGTCAGAGCACCGGTGGCGGTTGCTACTCTCCCCTGGCCAGTCAATAAGGACCTCATGGTGTCCAAAAGTGACTCGACCGCTGGGGGAGTGATTCCTGCCTCCGCCTTTTGGGCTGGGGCTGTGGAATTCTTTCCCTTGTTATCCTTCCAAGGGTTTTTGCACTCCTTCCGCCAGTGACCTTCCCACACCCGTAACAATTCGTCTTTGCATTGGGGGGGGTTATTCCCTTCCTGGTGCCACTCTTTCCTACCTGGTCCGGGTTTTACCTCATGCACCTTCCCCTTAGGTGGGTGCGCATTGGTTCCCCTATCGTTTTTATAGGCTAGAGTCAACTGCCTGATCACCGTAAGTTCGGTGGTCTGGGGGTTCCTGGGGTCGAACTAGACATCTGCCTTGGCCCGGACCTGTGGCAAGCTGTTCGCCACCAGGCAATGGAGCCAATGGGCCAGGGGATCCCCATTCAGGAACAACCGGTTCGGTGTCCCCGGGCAGGCCCTCCGGTACACCGGCCGTAGCCGGTCCACGAAAGCCTGCGGGGTTTCCCCTGCGAGCTGGATCGTCTTCTCCACACGGGAGAAAGGACTTCCCTCATTCATCCTCATGGCCTCCAGAGCCGCATCTCTAAGCTCCTCGTACCCGCTCTGCCCCCTCTTCCACTCGTCAGAGAGGGATTGGAGGAGACTACTCTCCAGGGAGAATAGCAGCATCTTGGCCTGCTCAGCGCCATCGCAGTCGTTGACGCTGGCTGCCTGCTCTATGTCCCTGAAGTGGATCGAGGGGTCTCCCTTTTTGGAGAGCTTTGGGATATGATTCACCATAGCCCTAAGCTGTTGGGTGCTATAGGGTAATACGAATTGGTTTTGGAGGGGTCCCTCATCGTCGCCATTGATGGGTGGGCTGAACCTCCAATGCCGTGCTGGGCACATCGGTCCCGGCTCCGACCTCTCTGGTGGGGGTTGCTCCACCCCCCCCCTTGCTGCCAGACCTCGCTGAAGCTTGGCACTACGGGTGGTGGTCGTGAGACCTCCTGTCCCTCAACCGGGTCGTCCCTGGGCACTACTGGTGATGTTGGAACTGTCCTCCCCTCGTTGCCCATAAAATCTGCCTGACCTGCCTTTGGGCTTATGAGGCACACCATGCCTTTTGCCTTCCTGAGGGCCAGGCTCAGATTTTCTATCCGTTCTTTGCAGGGGCCGTGGTCTGCCTCCTCAAACCCCCGTTCGCTCGCTAGCTTGTAAGCTGCCTTTACCTCCTGTACTTTCTCCTCCTGCTCCCTAACTTGCCTTGCCAAGTGGGCGTTCTTTTCCCGCAACCTGAACTCATTTCCCTTAGCTTTGGTGACTTGGCACTGTAGGTATTCCAACTGGGCCTTGTGTTCTCCCATTAAATACACTCTCTCCTGATTCAGGGCCTGCAATGCTGCCAATAACTTCTCCCCTGCTAGAGCCTTATCCTGGATCTCCAGGGCTGACTCCTTTAACTCGGCTGCCTGTGCTGCAACGAGCCTGTCCAAAAGCTGGACCTGCTTTTTGAAACACATCAGCCATACTGCCTTCTCTAAGGACTTCTTGTGTTCCTTTCCCTCTGTCCACTTAGCTGCTGCATCTACCGGATGCCCAGGCTTTAACAGAGTGGTGATCCACTTCTTTGTGATATTCACCTTGCTAAACACATAATCAGAAATCCTTTCCTCCATCATGGTTTGCTCATTGGAACCATTGTCTACTGTATCGCAACCCTGTTGCCGGAGTCCTGCCGCGGTTGTCATTTTCTGTAGGGGGCGGCGGGTGGCGCGTGCGCCCAGTCAGTTAGGCCCCTGACTGCTTGTGAGCGGTTCGAATCGCTCCCACGCCCCTGGGTTCTCGACACCGGACTTAGGTGCAGGTGGTGATACAGAAAAATCGAGTAGACAAGTGGTTTGGTGTAAGAAAACCAAGATTTTATTAAAACAGAAATAAAACACAGTCTTATGAGAAATTACTGGTGAACAATTACAGGCATAAACAAATAACTATACTTATACAGGGAATGGGGAACACACGGCGCATCGAGGGAAAAACAACTACATTAACAATCCCCTTATCCTTATCCCACCCCCTATACCTAACTAGATTAAGTTATGAGGGGCCAGGAATTCATGCTCACCAATCCAAGGCCTGTTGTCTTAACAGTTGCGAGTTTTGAGGTTTAGTCTCCTGTCCTTTGGGGTACTCCGTCGCCACGTGGTCTCAGGGCGCGGTGCTGGAGCTGTTGCTGCGACACACCTTTCCTCTCCTCAGCTACCGTCATCATCTCGTTGCGATGGGTTCTCTTCTTCTTCTCCCTCGGGCGGTCGTCGGCGGTAACGTTGCGTTTATGGGACGGTTGGCAGTCTTCAATGCTTAGATTTTTCTACCCATTCATGGAACGCCGGTATTATTCGTCTAAATTCTTCCCCAAACACTAGCTTATAACTAGGCGTTTGGCTTTTATCAATGTGTCTTTTGCTGCCCTTCTTTGCTCTTGTTGGGTCTCTACCTTGTTCTTCGTCTCGTTTCATTTCGCTTCGTTTTGTCTGCCCTCTTTCTTGGCCCATGTGTCCTAGGTGACTTTGGACTCGGGACTCGTTCCCCCCTCCGCGATTGGTATGGATGTCCTTGGCTGTTAAACACAGCGGAGAGCGAGAAGAGAACCCGCCACGAGGCCAGGGCACGAGTACGGGCGGCAGCAGCCCAAGAGGTCAGAGTCGAGAGAACAGAGCAAGAGTCAAGAGAGCGATTGCTACTGAGGGCCTACAATTATAATCCTTCCGAAGGCCCTAATCTGCGCGCCAAATCAGGTCAGTCCATTGTTCAACTTTTGGCGGGCTGTTTATAATGATTATACCAATCTAAACTAACTGGCTTTAGATGGTCGTATATCGCACCTGATGTCCAAGTTGTATTGTCATTAATGCATTCTAATCGGCCTGTCCAGCCTTGGTGGCTTCCTAAAGCTGTTTCCGATTATTTATGTGGACAAACTAATGGCCTCATGCTTAGGCCTAACTGGGTTTGATCTGTTCCAACCTGACACAATGCATATTCAGTGTTTGCCTAGCTGTCTGGCTTTTCAAACACAAAGTCCTTTTCACAGAAATGCATTTTAAGTTTCGATTTCCCAAAGCTGCCTGTTCTGTGCTGCAGAGGCCAAGCTTTTTAAAATCTTACAGGCTTTTGGTCATGAGGTGCGGACGCCATCTTTTGGGTACCTCTTTTTAAATTGTCCATGCAGGGTCCCTTGGGGGAATGTGGGAATTTTGCGAATCTTACACTGCCTCTACCACTCTTTCAGGCAGTGAGTTCCAGCCCCCCACCACACTCTGGGTGAAAAAATTTTGCTTCATTTCCCCTCTAATCCTTCTACCAATTACTTTAAATCTATGTCCCCTGGTTATTGACCTCTCTGCTCAGGGAAATAGGTCCTTCCTATCCACTCTATCTATGCCCCTCATAATTTTGTACACCTCAATCAAGTCTCCCCTCAGCCTCCTCTGTTCCAAAGAAAACAACGCCAGACAATCCAATCCTTCCTCAGAGCTAAAATTCTCCAGTCCTGGCAACATCTCCTGAAGTATTTGAGGCAATTTAGCTTTGTGTTGATGATGAAAAAAAGAAAAAGTAAAAGACTTGCATTTATATAGCACCTTTCACAACCACCTGATATCCCAAAGCACATTACAGCCAATGAAGTACTTTTTGAAGTGTAGTCACTGTTGTAATGTAGGAAAGGAAGCAGCCAATTTGCGCACAGCAAGCTCCCACAAGCAGCAATGTGACAATGACCAGATAATCTGTTTTAGTGGTGATGATTGATGGATAAATATTGGCCAGGACTCCGGGGTTAACTCCCCCGCTTTTCTTCAAAATATGCCACTGGATATTTTACGTCCACCTGAGAGGGCAGATGGGGCCTCGGTTTAACGTCTCAGCCAAAAGACGGCACCTCCAACAGTGCAGCACTCCCTCAGTACTGCACTGGATTATCAGCCTAGATTTTTGCACTCAAGTCTCTGAAGTGGGACTTGAACCTTCTGACTCAGAGGCGAGAGTGTTACTCACTAAGCCACAGCTGACACAGAGAGGAAGAAACAGCTGTGGGAAAGAGGGCAAAGTTATTATGGGAACAGTAACAGGTGTTGAATGTGTGAATGCAAGCAGAAGGAGGTGTGGTGAAGTGTCCCACTGTGATTAGAGGAGAGGCTTGTGAAGCAGGGAGATAAGGATTGTTCGTGCTGGGACTAAAGTTTGGTTTTGCAGGGCTGTGTAGAGAGTAAGAGAGATGTGAAGAGGAGTCTTACCTTGACAATCCTGGTAAGATCATTAAATTTCTTTCTGCACTACAGCCAGTCCTAGGTATGCTGGCATTGACCTGCCCAGTCAGCTCTCTCCACTGTTGCTCGTCTAAAGGAAAGAGAACGTCCTTCCTACTCCTCACTTACTCCACAAGCACCTCCTTGGCTGCATCAGGGAATTGGGGTGCTCTGGTGGACATCTTGTTGTATGGCCTCCTGTCATACAATAAGATATATCATTGGGTGGCCAGAGCAGAGGCCACTTCCACCAAGAACCCAATCTGTGCTACATACCAAAATTGATCCCACTGTCTTGTAATTCAGTCAGCTTTTATTCAATATAGTTAATAATCACAACAGGCACAAATTCAGTTATATATTTCTTTTTAATTCCCGGAACCTTTGACCACGTTAAGACTTTGTTGTTTAACCCAATTTTTTTTATGGTATCATGATCGTTATTGTGATTTATAATAATCACAATAGGAAACAAACAGATGGTATAATTAAAACTGTAGAATCTCATGGGCTTTATATATTGCAGTGTATCAGTACAGTGCAATAGTGTACCTACAGGCTGATTTTCACACAACGTAAGCTAACTGTTTTTGTTTTCTTTCTAGTTACTTTATCTTCTATGCTTCACCTTCGTTTTGTACCATGTCTGTGGGAAATTTCTCTGTGCCCCTTTTCTGGCCGGCCAATAGGATTTGGTGAACTCCAGCCCTGAAATGGAACCCATATGAAGACAAGGATTCAAAACCTGACTCTCTCGGTCAATGGCTCATCCTTTGCCCAGTACATCCCCAATGCACTGTGAACCACCATTAATGAAAATCAAAGGCCTAACTGATCCTGATGGGTGGAAACTCATGATAAAAGAATTCTTTGCCGGCACAATGAGGCAGGGTTTCTTTTGTGTGTTGAAAGAAATCTTGTGAGTTTATTCTGTACATTGGAGTGGTATTTAACCAATCGCAGTTGACATATCTGACCATCTATAATTGACTGTGAATTTCCTGTTAAGTACATAACCTTGACAAGTGCATTAATTATCGTGGCAGATAGCTTCTTCACAAAATAGAAATACTATATGTGCTGACCGAGGCAAAATACTGACAAGGTGGCAGGTTTTCCATCATGGCTTAATGCAGCCAGCCAGAGTTACACGATATTTTGCTTTGAGCCCACCCTCTACAGCACTGTTCTGATCGATCAGGGTGAAGCCTTAAACAGTTGCAGAAAGCAAAATGCTTATACAGCACCATAGATAAATTGTTCTAGTAGAAGCTTTATCAGTGGTTGTGCTTAATTAACATTATTAGATGTAAAACCATCAAATGGGAGTATTGATAATAATGTGGCTAAGGGATGTTAATTGTAATGACACGAGTATTCCGTTTTTCTTTCCCAGTATTCCTCTTCCTTGTTGTCCCTAGATATTGAATGACCCCTTTGGTAGATGCAGTTTTGATCCTACATATTTATTTGTGAGTGTTTAACTCTTAGCAAAAATATCATGAGCAGGCTATGTATTCAAATGAGTTGTCAGGATTTCAGTATGTTTAATGATCTAATACACGTGGTTACACTTCTCATGTTGTAAAACATGCCGGATTAGCAACTGATTCCTCGCATGGAGGGTAAGTGTTAACACGGACTGGTTGGCCCAAATGGCCTGGCTCCTTGTTGTAACTTTTATGTAACTCGTGCTTTGTTTACTACTGTCCCCTTGTTAATAATGTGAAAGAACATACAATCATAGAATCTTACAGCACAGAGGGAGGCCATTCAGCCCATCATTCCTGTGCTAGCTCTTTGAAAGAGCTATCCAATTAGTTCCATTACCCTGCTCTTTCCTCACAGCCCTGCAAATTTTTCATCTTCAAGTGTATATATCCCATTCCCATTTGAAAGTTACTATTGAATCTGCTTCCACCACTCTTTCAGGCAGTGCATTCCAGATCACAACAACTCGCTACATTATTAAAAAATACCTCATCTCCCCTCTGGTTCTTTTGCCAGTTATCTTAAATCTGTGTTTTCTGGTTACTGATCCTCCTGCCAGTGGAAACAGTTTCTCCTTATTTACTCTTAAAAAAAATCATAATTTTGAACACCTCAATTAAATTTCCCCTTAACCTTCTTTGCTCTGAAGAGAATAATCCCAGGTTCTCTAGTCTTTCCACATAACTAAAGTCCCTCATCCCTGGTATCATTCTGGTAAATCTCCTCTGCACTCTCTCCTAGGCCTTGACATCCTTCTTAAAGTGTACTGCCCAGAATTGAATGCAGTACTTTAGCTGAGGCCTAACCAGTGATTTATAAAGATTTAGCATAACTTTCTTGTTTTTGTACTCTATTCTTCTATTTATAAAGCCAAGGATCCCAGATGCTTTTTCAACAGCTTCATCAACTTGTCCTGTCACCTTCAAAGATTAGTGTATGTGAACCCCCAGATCTCTCTGTTACTGTACCCTGTTTAAAATTGTACCATTTAATTTATATTGCCTCTCTTCATTCTTCCTCCTCTTAAAAATGTGTTTAATGATTTTAAATATGTTCCCATATTAAATAATATAAATAAAATATAATGTTCAATACTATGAACCTCCTTGGCGCCCTCCCTTTTACCATATTTAAAATCAAAGCTTGGTGTCACCAAATCACTGCAACTTGATTTATTCCCTCTTCTCTCCTACTCTTTTCAGCCCCGTATGTCCTGAACCATGTCCCTTGGCCCTTCACCCAGGTTTCTCACTGATAAGCAAAGCAAGGAATGGCCAAACAATACAAGTGTGAACAGCTACACAAAAAAATGTTCAGCAGCAAAAAGATGGGAAAAGACAATCCTGCATTTCCTTTCCAAACATACAGAAGGATCAACTGGTAGAACCGTACACTGGATAGGCAAATTTGGGGGTCCGCACATAGGTACATAGAAACAGGAGTAGGCCTTTTAGCCCCTTGAGCCTGTTCCGCCATTCAATGAGATCATGGATGATCTGTGACCTAACTCCATATACCCACCTTTGCCCCACATCCCTTAATACCTATGGGTTACAAAATTCTATCATCTCAGATTTAAAATTAACAATTGACGGAGCATCAACTGTCATTTGCGAAAGTGTGTTCTAAACTTCTACCACCCTTTGCGTGTACCTAATATAACTGGTTACTAAAATAAACTAAATAGCTGAATGATGTGCTTCTAAATAGAAAGGGTAACTGTATCACCCAATAATATTTTCCGGTTGAAATGTACACCAATATCGGGCTGTCTAAATTCTCTGTCACGTTTCTGAATAATTCTATCCTCTACATACCCGAGGCCCTTTTTTCTCAACTGCTGGAAACCTCAATATTGTATTATCACACCACAGATATTTCACACACGGCCTATTTTTATATTGTGGCAAAACATTTTTTCTAATATATTTAACTTTCACTGGAACATAGTAGTGACAGACTCTCAATGAAGGTAAATGTTAGCAGTAAATAACGTTTGATGGTAACAGGGCTAATCATGAATAGTGCAATTCTGTTTTTTCTTAAACAGTCATGGAATACATTTCTCAGTGTTGAATATGATTTTTCCGTTCGTGTGGTAAATGATGTCCTTCAATTTTGGCATGATGGTCTTTTTAAGTATGGTACTGGCACAGTAAATGCCATAATCTCGCTCTCTCAGGGTTATTTATTGAAATAACGTTGAAACAATTTTTAAAATAAAAATATTAAAAGGAGAAATTAATCACAGATTTATTAATGATAGTAGCCACTTTAATTGCTATACCTGCCGGCAATTCTTAAAAGCCAGCATAAATTTGGAAAAAAAGAATTGTGACAAATGCTGATGTTGCTTTATCTCTGCAAAGAGAAGGCACTGGACCTTTGCGTACTGTCTTCTTACTTAATAAATGTTATAGCTGTGGCTTTTCGTGGCTAATAAAACTTAGTTTACATTATAACCCTTGTCTGCCGTGATTTGCCTCCTAGGGCTCACTTAGCGCACATTAAGAATGCGCACACAGCCTCGTGGTTATTCGCTGCAAATCTTAAATAATTCATTTATGCACCATTGCTTTCAGGCAGTGTTTTTACAAATGCTGTAATGAGGCAAGCTGTAAAATGTTTTACATGAAAAATATGATCTGGGATTGAGAGGAAGCACTTCTCCACATTCCTTCCCCGAGCTCGGAGTAAAACTTCAAACAAATGGCAGGCAGCAAACCTCATCAGATTTTGATTTTTTTTTTAAACAAAAAGGTAGATAGAGGTTTCCATTTCCCCCAACCACCAGACCCTCACCAAACAAAATGGTGCAATGAAATGTCTTTCAAGTCTTTATGAATCCACTTTTTTTTACCAAGAAATGGACTTAGATGGCAGCACATATTCTGATATTTGAAAATGAATTAAACCACAACATAAATTAAAGCTGATGGATTTTTTTTTGAAGCTCTCTTTCTTGCGTTCGATCGGTCAATTTATCTTTGCCTCTGCACCATTCGAGCTTCCCACCTCCATGTGTGTGCTCGCACACCGCAGCATGTATAAAAAGTAAGGTGTTTAATCTGTGAAAATCAGACTTTTTTTTATAGAAAGCATATTCCAGTAGATGCGATAAGAAGTAAATTGTGTATCTATCCCTTCTCCCACGAGTGCCTGAAATCAGCAAAATACCCTTTTCTCGTCATGATTTATGACCCACTTTTTGAACAACTCTTATCAGTTTCACACGAACCTTTTTTCTGATGCCGCTCATGTCTGAATGACAATAGACAACCAAAGCCATTATGCTCCAAATCTCTCCCATGCATTCTAGACACCTAAGATTACATCTGGACTATTGATTTATTACTGCAAATAACTAAAGGGACCAGTTTTCAGCCTGTTCAAGAGTTCCTGTTTCTTTTTGGGGGGGAAAAACACACACAAATAACTCGTAAACTTAATAGTGAAACACCAGTTTTAAAATCGCTTCAATGCTGTTTACTTATGAAAATATTATCTTTTTTTTGCAAAGCATAAGGAGACAGAACCTTAGCTCATTCGTGGAATTATAATATTTTTGCTATTCTCCTCTCCCCTTTTACTGTACCCTATGCCCCCACCCCCATTCTCGATCTGCTGGAGAGAACAGATTGGGATGACTCATTCATTTTCTGAGGTTTTCTTTCAGTGTGGAGAAGCTTCTGCCCTCTGCTCCTTGCCTCCTGGTGACAACACGGCTAAGATTTGCTACTTGCCATGTCGGGAAACCGCTGCGTTATTTTCGGGCGCAAATAATGAACTTTAACGTAAAGTCTAACCAGCTTCCACTGAATCCTGCTCAAACTGATGATGTTAAGAGTCGAATTTCTTTGCTGGCCACAAAGATCTTGAATGAATTTGGACAGACGCAACTCAGTGGATATCAACTACAAAACTCTCCATAGAATAGGTGTTGACTCAGTAATCTCACTCTGAAATGATGATAGATATAGAAAATACAATATTTATACCGGTGCAATAGGGGGTGATCTTCTCAGGATGGATTTAAGGAATATTGGGGGATAATTTCCCCAATGTTCTACATTTAATAAAATCATAAATCTGTTTTATAAGCATATACAAGAGAGCCAACAGGATAGTTGGGATAGAGTAGCAGGACTTTGCCACTTCAAAAGTACTTAATTGCCTTACAACAAGAACTCACATTTATATAGCGCCTTTCACAGCCTCAGGACATCCCATTGGCCTTTTACAACCAATGCAGTACCAAGGGATTGCTAACCTAGATTTTTATGCTCAAGTCTCATGGAGTGGGATTTGAACCCACAGCCTTCTGACTTAGAAGTGAGAGTGCTACCCACTGAACCACAACTGACACCTTGGACTTGTACTATGTTAAAGGTGCAAAACAAATGCAAATTATTGTTGCTTATTGAAATTACCACAGTCCTTATTTTAATATTATATACTGGTAGAAGTTTAGCTGAAGAAACATACAGCCTGTGTTAATAGCCCCTAATGGCCCAGTGATTAACTGCAGCCTGTGGAGTGATACTGACCAGAAGGTTTATGGTTCCATTTCTGGCCAATGCTGAGTTAGCTGATCACAGCTTGACAAGCGGCACTATGTTTAGGCCTCAGTGTCCCTGGATGAAAGAGAGGAGATATAAGAGGAGAGTAATAGATTTAAAATAATTGGCATAAGAACTAGAGGGGAAATTCTGAGAAATTTCTTCACACACAGGATTGTTAAGATCTGGAACGCATGACCTTAAAGGGTGGTGGAATCAGATTCCATAGGAACTTTCAAACGGCAATTGAACATGTATTTGAAGAGGACTAATTTGGAGTGTTATGGGGAAAAAGCTGGGTTTTGGGACTAATTGGACAGCTCTTTCAAAGAGCCGGCACAGGCACGATGGGCCGAATGGCTTATTCCTGTGCTATAAGATTCTAGATATCTATCAGGATATCTGTTTCTGATTGATACCTAATGAGCTCTTCTTAAAGTGTGCATTTGTAAGTGGTGGGTGAGATTAGGATCAGGATTAGTTGTGATAGCCCTGTGGTTGAATAGCCTGCTGAAATTCTCACTGTCCAGACTCAATTATGAAGAATGGCTACATGGATAAAGTATTGGGACCATACACCAGCTCAAGTTGCCACTTTTGGAAGAGGTGAGATAAGGGAAGCATATTAAAAGGAAAAATAAAGGAGGGGGCAAGAAGTGAAAACAACAACAACTTGCATTTAATGTAGTAAAATGGCCCAAGGCGCTTCACAGGAGCATTATCAGACAAAAATTGACACCGAGCCACATAAGGAGATATTAGGAAAGGCTTGGTCAAAGACGTAAGTTTAAGGAGCATCTTAAAGGAGTAGGGAGAGGCATTGAGTTTTAGGGCGGTATTTCCAGAGCTTGGGGGCCAAGGCTGAAGGCATGGCCACCAATGGTGGGATGAATAGAGGTAAAAGATATTGCGTGACAGCATTACCAGAAAGTAGTTTAATGCAAATACAGTAGTCAAAAGAAATCTGCTACAAAAAGCAGAACGATAATTTGATCCCATGCAGAGGTTGTGTTAGCTTGGGTTTCACTGACATTCTGAGGGTGTGATAAGATACCTGGTGCAATGGCCTATTTTTAGGATTGATACTTCATCAAATTAAATTAGAGTGACAAAGTCACAAGATGCACCCAAACTAGTTAATATCACCATTTGTATTAGAAAAGGTATTGTATTTGATTCTGTTGTGGCGGAGCCACCAAAGGACTCAGAGCGGTTGTACATAATTCCTTTAACAGCAATGTAGTTACTGTCTGTGCCTGTACCTTTAATTACACTGTTTGACTGTACAATGTCTAGTTACCTTTACAGCACGGTTTCAACGTGATGACGTCATGGCGTTAGTCACGTGATGCCCCAATGGCGAGAAGAACATGATGACGTCATGACGTCAGTCTTCTGACCAGAGGATCAGTCCTCGTGGAGCCCTCAAGGAGAGTAGACCTGTTATTGATGTGTTCTAGCAGTTTCCAGTTTAAACTCGTTTGGTTTCATTAAAGTTCATTATTTTAATTGCCTGAGTCGAACTCAGTCTTTTTGATAGGAACCTCCGTTCCTACACTGTCTTATTTACAACATTAGCATTTTTAAGGGCCGGAGTTTGCAGTGGATACTGATGGCGAACTAACAGCATTCGCCATTATTACCCCTTTGAAACTGTCCACAACTTCAGGATGTAGCACAGGCGCATCTAAACACGAAAATCCTGAAGTTGCGGTCAGTCATTCCCTGCTCTGACACTGGCAGCGCTGTGGCTCCCTCCCCCAACCTCAGCCCCCCACACCATAGCCAGCAATCAGTGTAATCAGGGAAATCAGTGAAATTGACGAAAACTGGGACTTTTCTGCGGTAATATCGCTGTTAAATACCCTATTAAATGTTAGGCCTTGTTGGATTAGGTGTAACTAGGATTTTAGCAACCTATTGACTGCTAAACAAACATATGGCCCTAAAAAACTAATTTTAATTTTGTGGAGTGTCAAATTTCTTCATTATGATAAAAATTGCAATGCTTAATTAACTTTAAAAAAAATGTTAAAATATGTTTTTAAAGTTTGTTCATATTTATTTCAAGTTCTACCTTATCCACATGTGAGAGGCCCAATCTTTGTTTTGTTCTCTGTAACATTTTTTAAAAGTCAGGATAAAAGCAGGTTCTCATTTCCTGCTTCCCTGTCTGTGAGAATTCTGCAATGTTATTAGCTGCTTAGACAGCTTGTTGACACCACAGCAGATTGCGCTAGGGGATCCCTACTATACTGCACTGAAATCAGTTATGCGACAAAAAAGGCAAACTTCTAGGCACAGAGATCACAAGATTTCTATGAGTAGCTTCCTTCGGGGCCAACGGCGAACGCCTTTGCTTCGCCACTGGCCGCAAATTCCAGGCCATCATATTCCATAGTTCTTCTGAACCTGTTTTGAAGTTAAATTTCAATGTGAGTACTCACTTCCACAGTGGCTAACATGGTGGCCCAAATAGTCCGGTGACATGGCTCTGTAAATATATTTCCTACTTGATATCAAAGTGGTAATTTCACTGTGTAATAATAATATATTTAAAATAAAAGTAATATATCCCATGCATGGAAAGAAAGCCCTGTTGGGCATTTATGTTTCCCATTGACTGTTTAATTTAAGAAACAAAAGCAAAACTGGCCTTACACAAATGCACTTGTTGGAAAGAGGGTGTTTATTGTATTGAACTGGTTGATTTCACATTTTCCATTGTATCGTTCGCTAACTATATGTTACTGGCTCTTCAATTTTAATTCTACACCAGATCATTAGCAGCTGAAACAACTCTTTAATCAACAATAAAAATGCAGTTATAATTGTTCTAATACATTCTACTTTCTAACTGCAGGGTTTTTGTCCTCAGTGATCCCATGCAGGGTTTCCCATTCTGAGAGGGCATTTAAGAATTCAGGCAAGCACCCAATGTGCTGCCCTGTGAACTGGGCGGGAGCCTGAATTCCCAAGTTGTGCTCCAGGCATGGAAAGCACTTTGCAGGAGCGCTAAAGACTGAAATTTACCCTTTCTTTGTCCCAATTTTGTCCTCTCATCTCTTGAAAATCTAGGCTGACACTCGCGGTGCCATTACTGAAGGAGTGCTGCGCTGTCGGATAAGATGTTAAACCGAGGCCCCGTCTGTGCCCTCAGATGGATGTAAACGATCCCATGGCACTATTTTGAAGAAGAGCGGGTGGAGTCCTCCCCAGTGTCCTGGCCAATATTTATTGCTTAACCAGCACCATTAGATTATCTGGTCATTTATCTCATTGCTGTTTGTAGGACCTTGCTGTGCGTAAATTAATAGCCTTTTTTCTTACATTATGACACTGACTGCATTTTAAAAGCCCTTCATTGGCTGTGAAGCACTTTGGGATGTCCTGAGGTCGTGAAAGGCACTATATAAATACATGTTCTTTCTTTTTTTGAAGATGCCAAGAAATTATTTCACAGTCAGCAGGAGACTCGCCTGCAACTCGCCCACGTGCTCATTTTGCATGTGTGTGACCAGCCACTGAGTGTTGCTAGGCTATTTAACCCTGAGAGGGGTAGCAGTGGTGCTTCACAGCAAAATCTATTATGTAAATATAAGCTGTTGTTGTTGTTGTTGTCACTGGATAATGATCAGCTGCAGGAATCCTAGCTAATCCTTTTTTCCCCATCGTTACCCAGGGACGCTGATGACAATTATGGGTCTCCTCACTGCTATCCGGCTGAGATTAGCGAGCTCATCACAGCTCAGACTTTGAACCTGCGACCTTCCTGTTCAGTATGGCTCTGAAAAACACACTGAGCAACGCATTTACCCACTGTGCCATTGGCTGGAAGTTTGCCTACCTCGGCGGGTATGGTGCGGGCGGTGGCCATGTTAGGTCGCAACCCCGCTGCTGGCTCCATCTCACTGCTGAAAACGAACATACGTTAATGGGGCCTATTAAGTCCGCCCAGCACATTACCCGGCCCATGGAGCGGGTCTGGTGACATCTGTCATGACGTGTTTTCAGTCGGGATCTTTAAAGGGACCATGGCCATATTACATTTGAAGTTTAATCTAACAGTGCTGTCAGTGCACTACAGCATTGGAGTGCTTCAAACACTGACAATGACTGCACAGAGGCAGAGGGCTGCACCCAGGTTCTCCAATGACTCCTTCCATATGCTTATGAAGGGAGTCAGAGCATGCAGGGAGGTCCTCTTCCCTTCCGATGAGCGGAAGAGACTGCCCCAGGAGATCAACACAGCCTGGTTGCACATTGCAAAGGAGGTCACAAGCAGGGATGTGATCTGGAGGACCTGGGGGCAGTGCCGCAAACGTTTCAATGATCTCATTAGGCAGCAGTATGCTCAGGTGATGATGTCCTCTGTGCAGCATTCAGGTGATTGCGGAGAAGGTTGGTGTTGTTGTGGTGCTGCTGGTGTGCCTGGTGCTGCTGGTGTTGGGGCTGATCGTGGTCAGATTCTGACTAAGTTGAGACAGTATAAACAGCACCCATGTTGATGGAATAGATGGCAGGTGAAGTAATTCTGTCAATGGTGAGAGAGCTCTTCCAATGAGGTGAGACTGGATGGAGACTTTATTGGAAAGACTTGCAGCCTGCAGAATCTGTGCTGGAAATGGACTGAGCAACAGCTTCTGCCTGAGGAAAGTGATCATCTGTCAGGTGGGAGCTTTCACTGTACATTTGATGCTGTCAAGTAATCAGCTGGAGCAATGGTCACAGAACTCCTGCCTCAGTTTGACAGATGTGCTTCCTGAGCTGCGTAGTTCCCGTGGCCATGCAGTTAAATTTAAAAAATAAGTTAAGAAAGCCTGTTAAACATAGAAACATAGAAGATAGGGGCAGGAGTAGGCCATTCGGCCCTTCGAGCCTGCTCCGCCATTCAACGAGATCATGGCTGATCATCCAAACCCTAGCACCCGGTCCCTACACCGACAGCCATCCCACCCAAGCCCTATCCCCACAACCCCACGTATTTAATCCCCCCTAACACCAAGGGTCAATTTTTTTTTTTTTATCATGGCCAATCAACCTAACCCGCACATCTTTGGACTGTGGGAGGTCTGACAACTAGCTGTTTATCATCTGTAGCTGCCGGTCGGGCCAGCTCCGCGATGACAGATGTTCCTGGGGGAAAGGCGTGTTGGGGCGGGATAACAGCGGGTCCCCGACCCACTGCCAAAAATAACAATTTTCCCAACCGACCCACCTCCGATGGCGCCCACTACCATCCCAGAAAATTCTGGCCATTTTCTGCGTGCATTTAAATCTTTGTGCTACATTGCTGTAGCTTGCTATTTATTTGTTTATTGTCTATATAACGTGCCAATGCAGCTCTGCTTTAGTTATTTTTTAAGAGGTAAGCTAGATTGCCCTGCATTTAAAACAAAAAGCATTTTTATTGATAGTGATTAAAATGCCAAAAGCTAACAGTTGAAATATGTCACTGGTAAGATTAAAATGATTAATCCAATATCTTATTCCATTCATGTGGTAGAACTTATGTTTACATGTTGGAGTAGATGTACTGATATCTTCATAATATTTGATACAGGGTGTTTAATACATAAATTATTATTATTATGCAATATTAATTATCAAAATATGTTGCAATGCCAACTGACACATTTATACATTAGTTTTGGGTCCTTTGCTAGTCAGAAAAAGAGCCTCTGTGTGAATTGTACCCAAAACAGCTTAACCTGACAACTGGTTTGTAATAACCCTCACCTGATTGGATGGTTTGAATTTGATTAAATAATCAAACAAAATTAAAATTCCAATCATCCGATTGATCTCTGGAAACTAAAGAGGGACCAGGTTAAGCTGTTGCAGGTTGTAGCTACAATATGTAGCAAACCATAATTGCAAGCACTGCCTTCTTTTTGTAATCCTAAACAGTCTGAAAATTACAGTTATTTTGTCATTATCCTCTCTTTAGTGAGTTCAATCCCAGCAAGTATCCTCTATGAGGCTCATTCGGGAAATATTGTAAAGCACGATGAGAATCAGAAAAGTGAAATCATCAATTCTATAGACAAGTCTACTTGGAGTATTAACCGCTCCCCGCCTTACTCTGCACTACTTGTGAAGCTGATGGCAATTAGGACCTTGCCCCAGTTGTGCGGTATTACCAAATCTTTTAACACAACTGATCTTTTGTGGCCTGCTGTAGGTGTTATATCTTTTCATTAGGGGCAGATGCACATCTTGAATGCGTTACTGACAACTGTGTAGAGGAAAGCTCACTGCTGTAAGTTTTACCTTTTAATTTACTGTAGTGTCACCTCAGTTTGCCAGAATAGAAACAATGAACTCGAGGGTATAATTGAAGGGCCCAGCTATATTAACGTAGAATGACATCAGACATATACTGGAAATATTTACCATTAAAACTGTCATTTATGAATGAGTGGCATTAGCCACTGCGATATGTTAGACACATTGGATCCATGTAACAAGACAAACTCTTAGGGCCTGACATGATTATTAAAAGCTGAAAACAAGATGAAATTGGGATTGAATTATTTTTGTTAATAACATTTATGATCGGAACCAATTTTTTGACATTTCACCTTGCATTTAAGAAAACCTCAAACATGGTAGAATGTCAGTGTAGTGTTTCTTGAGAGCTTTATTTGGATTATAAATTACATGATGTCGACTGACATTTCATAAATTGAAAAATGATGTGCTCATTGATTCTATGAGGTTTGTTTCCTCATGCTGCCTTTGCAACCCCAAGGAATCTAAGTACTCAATTTACATGAGTTTCGACTATTAATACATTTTAGAAAATATACTTTGAATAAATAGTTTGCTCTTGAAAATCAGCCAGTTGAGTTCCCATGTGGACAGAGAGAAGTTCAGATATATTATCAGTGCAGTAGTGGCTGTGCTTCAGTTGGAGATAATAACGAGAGGCGGCACGAGGAAAAACTTTTTTACGCAACGAGTGGTTAGGATTTGGAATGCACTGCCTGATAGGGTGGTGGAAGCAGATTCAATAGCAGCCTTCAAAAGAGAATTGGATAAATACTTGAAGGAGAAAAAAATCGCAGGGATATGGAGAAAGAGCGAGGGAGTGGGACTAACTGGATTGCTCTTCGAAAGAGCTGGCGCAGACTCGATGGGCCGAATGGCCTTCTTCTGTGCTGTACTATTCTATGATTCTATAATGAGGATTTATTGACTTTTATAAAAATAGGTCCCTATAATGCAAAAATTAACATGTAAGCAAACTTGCACTCTCAATGGCTATGTTGGTAAATGCACTGGCACAGTGGGACAGAACTATCCAGACTAGGAAGGTCCCAAGTTTGAGCCCTGGTCTGTACTAAGTTAGATGATCTCAGTCAGGACATCAGTAGGTACAATAACATACAATTGGACTCACTGCACCTGTACTAGGGCGGTGGGGGATGCACCCAGTGTTCTCACGACTGACCACTGTCTAGTGACCTGGACTGGACCCTAGATGTATCTGGACCCTGGCTTTGGACAATCGAGAATAGCCTGCAAACGTTCATTGTCCACACTTATATGTCAAGAATGGCCATTTGAGCAGTGTATCAAAGAATGGCTGGTGAGGGCAGAGCTACACTTCAGCAACAGTCAGTGCTCCTCAAGAGGGGAAGATGTCAGCCTTGGCTCAGTGAGTAGCACTCTCGCCTTTGAGTCCAAAGGTTGTGTGGTTCAAGTCCCACTCTAGACACTTGAGTACAAAATCCAGGCTGACACTCAAGTGCAGTACTGAGGGAGTGCTGCACTGTCGGAGGTGTTGTCTTTCGGATGAGATGTTAAACCAAGGCCTTTTCAGGTGGATGTAAAAGATCCCATGGCACTATTAGCAGATTCCCTGGTGGTCTAGTGGTCAGGATTCATAGAATTACATAGAATTATATAGAGCAGAAACAGGCCATTTGGCCCAACCAGTACATGCTGGTGCTTATGCTCCACTTGAGCCTCCTCCCATTCTTCCTCATCTACCTCTATCAGCATAACCCTCTATTCCCGTCACCTTCATATGCTTATCCAGCTTCCCCTTAAATGCATCTAGACTATTCACCTCAACTATTCCCTGTGGTAGCGAGTTCCACATTTGGTGCTTTCAAATCCATGGCCTGATCAGCCATGATCTCATTGAATGCCAGAACAGGCTCGATGGGCTGAATGGTCTCCTCCTGTTCCTATGAAAAGTGACCAAATATTTCACTGCTTAAGAAAAGTGTGGCTTACATTAACTTTTTGTAAATCCCAGAGAGAAAATAACAAGTGGGTGGCATTTTCCTTCATTTTATTTAACGTGTGTTTAAAATATTTAATAAAAGTGGGAGAATTACCTTTTTTATCCATAAATATAGATTCAGGATTAAAACTGCGGGCTTAGAAATAACAGGCCTCAAAGCCTGCCATTTCCCACGATTTCATTGCCAGGCCATGAATTCGGGAGAAAGGCAGGCATTCTCCCCATTTTTTGTTAAATGAGGAATTTTAGAGTGTTTTTTAAAAAAAGAAATCACTTTTTTCTGTAGAAACAAAACCAGCTGGAGGGAAGCTGATTATTTTAGTCCCTCTCTCATCTTCAGCCATGTGTTACGTTCATGCTCCTAAAATTGTCTCATTTCCTTGTCGGAGCAGTTGAGGCTAGACTGAGCAGCTGTAAAGGCCCCCACTTGCTAGTTGGTGCACAGAAAGGGTCAGTTGCCTCTCGGAGGCTGCCTTGGCTCCAGAGGACGGAATTTGACCACTGCTTTCTGAAAAGTCGATGTGTGTTTTTTTGCTTCCTCTGGGCGTTGCAGCATTTTCTGTTGTGTCTGAATTTGCAGATCAGAGTGCCACTCGCTGCCTGTCAACAACAATGCATTTACGAAGCTGGGCCCAGATAAATTCCAGGAGAGCACACACTCTTGATTTTTTTTTCCTGCTTTATTACAACATTTCTTTGAGTTAGGAAATGGGTGTTTTCCATTTTCAAAAAAATGTGCTTATTCAGAGGTTCAGTATAACCCGGCTGAGAATTATATTTCATCGGTAGACATAACATTACGAGAAAGAAAATTATCTTAATTTGTATAAACTAATAGTAAATTCATACAAATACCAAGCTAAGTACTGGAACTGGAAGCACATGTATTGTTCCACATCTGGACCTGACAATACTGTAGACATAGGTACAGATTCTCTCTTGGAGATTTTTTGGGGGCGGAAATTGGTTATGGCCCATTTTCGGCTCCATAACCAGGAGCACACCAACAACCCCAACCGAGAGGGCCCAAGGCCTTAAATTGAGCCCTGGGCCTCAATTCAATAATCTAGGCAAGCTGCCCTCCCTAACTCCCCCCACCCCCCAACCCTCCACCGCCCAGTTGAAGAAATCATTATCAGACCACTTGCCTGAGGTACATTCTGAGAGAGAGACTTCAGTGGCAAAGGTAGGGGGTGAATCACGAGTGCTGTGGAGTGATGGGTGGTGGGGGGGAGAGGGGATAGCACACCAGCTCTGGCTCCGCAGCAATGATTACTGATAAATCTAACAAAAATACTGAACCGCTGAAAAATCTTAAGTGGGGCACCTGCTCTGCTAATCGGAAACCAATCTCAGTCAGAGGACCTAAAACCTCACTTACATAAGTAAGGGATGTAATGCTTGTTTTAGTTGGTCGCCCAGAATGCCTGCAAATCCACCTACACTAATATGGCGACACATAGTAATGCAGGTCTTGATCGGGTACGGGATGTTGCGCCCTGAAAATGGTCCTTTGACCCCCTCCATTTTCCACCCAGAAAATGGGCGCAACAAGAACAGGTTTCTAGCCCTTTGTTTTGTCTCACTATTTTTCACTTGTCAGTATTGGATCTGTCAGTTACTAGCAAGAAACAAAAGATAGCAACAAAATCGGACCTCGCTTCGCCCATTTTTTGGGCACAAACTGAGTCCGTAACCTACAAAATTTCCTCTCTGATCGCATGCGACTGAAATGCAGAGGAAGCGTTGGTCGCCATATTGGTTTGGGTGTCCCTTAGTCTGTTGGGAACCTGCCTGAAACATGCATTGGGTCCATTGTCTATACGAATGGAAGTCTAAATGCCCATTTATGACCCCTTTGCTGAATTGGATCGCGCCTGACTGCAGAAACGCGCTGTGCATGTTGCGTCAGTTTTCTCAGGCCTTGAGGTAGCCAAACCAACGGTTTCTAAAGAGGCCACTGTAGGCTGCTACCAAAAGGGGAGTCAGCATTTTTTTTACTTACCTGGCTGTGGAGCCAGGAGCAGCAGGAGTGCGCCACATACTCCACATGGAAATTGCGGTCCGCTACCGGGGCCACCACACACCCCAATGCACTCGAAATCTCCTTTCTCCCCCCTCGCAATCCTGACCTGGTCTTACCATGACCCCAGTGCCAACATCCCTCACCAGGACCTGCCCATGGCCTCTTGGGGCACGACAGTCATCCAGTGCATGCCAGTTGAGTCATCCAGAGCATGCCAGTTGGCGCAAGAGGACCAACTTTGCACCATCCTCTCGCTTACGAGTTTTGGAGTGAACTTGTGCACGGGCCATTTTCTACCCTGATGCATCAAATCAAACTCGACCAGTACGTCTTGCAAGCGATCTCATACAACAACAACTTGCATTTATATAGCGCGTTTAACATAGTAAAACCTCCCAAGGTGCTTCACAGGAGCGATTATCAAACAAAGATTTGACATCGAGTCACATTTAGGCCATGATTTTACTTACCTTGGCGGGTCCGGCGCGGCCAGGGTCACGGTTGCAGCACCGCTGCTGGTTCCATCCTGCTCTGCGAAATGAGTTTCCCTTGACTGGGCTTGTTAAACCCATCCAGCGTGTTTCCTGGGCCAACTAGAGGAAGCGGGTCTGGTGACATCATTTTATGACGCGTCATCTGTCGGTTTCCCTAAAGGGACCATGGCCAACTTTATTTTGACATTCGTGCTGTCAATGTTCTACAGCATTGAAGTGCTGCAAACACTGACAAGCACTGCACAGAGGTGCAGGGCTGCACCCAGGTTCTCCCATGACTCCCTCCATATGGAGGGAGTCACAGCACGCAGGGAGGTCCTCTTCCCTTCCCGTGGGCGGAAGAGACCTCCCCAGGACACCAAGGCAGCCTGGTTGCACATTGCACAGGAGGGCACAAGCAGGGATGTCATCAGGAGGACCTGGGTGTAGTGGCACAAACCTTTCAATTATCTCATTAAATCACAAAATGTTAGTACAAAGCCACATTCACCTTCATCCTGCTGTGCCTCTCATCACTTCCCCATCACTCTGCCTTCGATACCCTACCCCTACACACCCTTACTCACACCAATTTACCTTGCACCTCCACCCATCCTTCACTATCTACATTATCACATCCCCATCTCACTAGCCACCCCTCACACTCACCCTCATCCTCGTGCAATCATACCAACTAACAACACACAAGGCAGTCACTTGGGTGTTTTATCCAATGTTCATGCAAAGTTTCTGTTAATGTGCTGTCAAGATATGATTGAGATCTTTATTTTCAACACTTTGCATTCTTGGACAGATTTGTGTGCACCTTTGGAAGTGGCTTAGTGAGTTGCAGTGAATGGTGAGACATAACGGTACCCCCCGCAATGGTAATGAGTGTGAAAGGAATGGCTTGGGCATTGTAGGGATGCTTTATGATGTTGGTGTGGGGTGGTGCCAACCTGGCACATCATGTGGCAGCCAGGGTGTACCACATCAAATGAAGTAAATCTGGCCACGGTGAGGCCATCCCTTGCCTCCCAGGCAGCAATGTGCTCAGGGGCTGATGCCCTCTGTCCTGTGCTGCGTCAGGTGATTGCAGAGAAGGTTGGTGTTGTTGTTGGTGCTGCTGGTGTGCCTGGTGCTGCTGGTGTTGGGGCTGATCGTGGTCAGATTCTGAGGACCAAGGTGAGACAGTATAAAGGGCACTCATTCTGATGGAATAGATGGCAGGTGAAGTAGAGATGACAGAAGCATTCTGTCAATGGTGAGAGTGTTCTTCCAAAGAGGTGACACTGGATGAAGAGTGGAAAGTGGAAAGCCTGCAAAATCTGAGCTGGAAATTGACTGAGAAACAGCATGTGGCTGAGGAAAGTGAAGATCTGTCAGGTGGGAGCTTGTACTGTATATTTGAAGCTGTCAAGGAATCAGCTGGAGCAATGGCCACTGAACTCCCACCTCAGGTTGATAGACGTGGTTCCCAAACATCATGGTTCCCGTGGCCATGAAGTTAAAGTGAAAAGGTAAGTTTAAAAAGCCTGTTAATGATCTGTCAACAAGGCAATAATGAGTTTAATTGGGTTCCCCGCCACTGCCTGTCGGGTCTGCTTAGCGCTGACAGACTCGACATTCGGAAAGGCGCGTATCGGTGAGTTCACAGCGGCTTCCCAGCCCGCTGTCAAAAAAAACCACTTTCCCACCCGACCAGCCACCGATCCCACCCGCTGATCCCCCAGAAAATTCCCCCCAAAGAGATATTAGGACAGGTAACCAAAAGCTTCGTCAAAGAGGTAGGTTTATTAGGAGCGACTTAAAGGAGGAGAGAGAGGTAGAGAGGCAGAGAGGTTTAGGGAGGGAATTCCAGAGCTTAGGGCCTAAGCAGCTGAAGGCACGGCCGCCAATGGTGGAGCGATTAAAATCGGGGATGTGCAAGAGGCCAGAATTGGAGGAGCGCAGAGATCTCGGAGGGTTGTAGGACTGGAGGAGGTTGCAGAGATAGGGAGGGGTGAGACCACGGAGGAATTTGAAAAAAAGGATGAGAATTTTCAAATCAAGGTGTTGCCGGACCGGGAGCCAGTGTAGGTCAGCGAGCACAGGGATGACGGGTGAACGGGACTTTGTGCGAGTTAGGACACGGGCGGCGGAGTTTTGGATGAGCTGAAGGTTATGGAGGGTGGAAGATGGGAGGCCGGACAGGAGTGCATTGGAATAGTCAAGTCTAGAGGTAACAAAGGTATACATATATACAAATTAATGTACATTTACACACTTGTATATATACACACACGCACACACACACACGAATATACATAAAATATAGAAAAATGCAGGCTATAAACATGCTGAAAATCTGGACAATTGTATTGCTGGCAGCGCACGACAGTTTGTTTGACATAATCCACATCCTGATGTATATCTTCTTCTACACTTTACATTACTTAATTTACAATGTTATCAGAATAAACAGAAACAAATAGTCATATTATATATGTGTCATGTCAGGGTAGAAATGCTACTACCATCATTACAGGAGGCTGTACGATGGTCTTGCTGCACAGTCGATGCCAAGCAGCACTGCTAATGCTTGTTGATTAGTTTTGGTAATCACATCTTTGTTAATCAAATTTATTTAATATTCTGTCACATTTTTTACATTATGCTGCATTATTTTTCCAATTTAATTTCTTCATCCCTTGACTTTGTTTTGTCTGAGGCTAACGTGATTAGACTATGGAGTCCTGGCTACATCTTTAAGCTGGTTGGGGCAAGCTGGGAGTGGCTGTTTCTGATGCTCCTCAATATATGATAGAACGTGGAGAAATACAGGACAACAGGTTTTGTTTAGAGTGCGACGGAGATAGCAGCAATTCCTAGAGGGGAAAAATATAGCGTTTACGTTGGGGAAATCAGGTTAGTGGGTTGCTTTTAATAGAGGCGCAGTCATTGCCCAGGAATCCTGTCACGCAAAAAAACCAAGGGCTTTGAGAAAACACTGCAAAAAGCCAGATTTAAAAAAAGTGTATTCGAAAGTGGTTTATACATCATACATATCTGATGATAGCTTCATTTAATGAACCCACTCTGGTGTGTTCGTGACCGCAATTACACATCGACTTTGCTCATAAATTACTTCTCAACCTTTAAATATCACTTCTGACAAACAAAAAAACAAAAAAATGTTACTGGATTTCCTGAAGGGCTGAAACATCAAGTCAGGATTATTATTGTTTATGTCTCTGTTTTTGTAGCTCCAATGTCTCCATGGTCTGCTGTGTGCTGTTGCTGGCAATGATGGATGACCAGTACAGCAGCTTATTGGAAATGGCTTGATTTATAACCCTCTGCTGCCTCAATCTAATGGCTTCATTTCTTTCCAACAGCACATGATGTCACAGCCAAGGTCATTCTACCAATGGCCTTTCTGTTGTTTTGTTGCTGATGACCAGATTGCCCGAGACTCGGGCGTGTGAGAAGGGAGCATTTATTTTTTAATTTTTTTTCTCTCTCTCTTTCCGATAAGTGTAGGCAACAGTAGATTAAATGCCTTCTTATATTCAGTTCACACTGCTTGTCAGACAATGGGCTGCTTTATGATCCTGGGTGGGAAAGTCTATTACTCACATCTACTTTAAATGACCAACATCAAATATATACAGCGCCCATTAAGGGTAGAATCAATAAAAATGCCATTAAGATAGTAAAAGTTGCTGATATTAGTGAAGCCCAAACAAAATATTTGATTTTCTTTCAGATTGTTAGTGAGATGGGATAGAAACACTTTGAGAAAGGAGACAGGGCTATGCCTATGGTCAATAATTTATCTCACAGATTCATACGGTATCTCTCCAGATATTGCCTTCTGTCTATTGATTTCCCCATCATGATTTGTCATAAGCCACCCTAACTCAAGGGGAAAATATGCCCGGTGTCCAGTAGGAGCCATGCTGGTAGAATAGAGAGGTTTTCATTAAAATCAAAGCTCCTGGGCTCCATCAGAACTCGCAGGCATTTTACAACATTCAGCTCTTGCAAACTGGTTTTTATCTGTAAGCACTCGGGGAAGAAAGTGATTTACTTCAGACTGTTTGTTTCTTTTTAAACCTCCGTAAGAAGTCGTTTGAAACATACCAAGTCTGTAGTAATATGCAATGGGGTGTTTTCACGGTATTACATTCTGATTAGTGACAGGGGCAGCAGACTGGATCAGACTAAACTGGATTATGTGTTTGTTTACTCCCCCCACAACCCCCCCCCCCCCTCCCCACATCCTCTCCCCCTAAACAACTGCTGTCTAAAGATCCAGTGCCGGTTTGTACTCATGGAGATTGAGAAGCAGTAGGTGTGAGTGACACAGCAAGACATGGGATACACAAATGTGAGAAATTGGGCCTGTGCTTCAGTGCTGTAGTGGTAATGAAATACCTTTGTAGCCCCTGATGCCAGTTCAGGAGTAACATTGGCATCAGAACTGACTGAAATCAGTCGACTTCAAGTCTGGATTCTGACTTTCAGCTGTTTGTAATTCAAATACAAGTTCCACTTGAAGCAAAAGGATTTGGATTTTTCAATGGACCTGTTTGGCTTTAAGAAATGTTTCGAGGATCTCTTGCTCCTGTCACCTGTTACTGCAGTTACATGAGATTGGCAAAGGTGGCGTCTGAGGCCCAATCTAGTGTGGAAATGACTGGTAAATGCAGTAACATAGGTCTGGTGTGTGGGTTTCATCCTCCCGAGTTCCCGTAAGTATTTGAGTTCAAATTGGTTAACCCAAATAAAATTGTTATAGTCATTAAGAACATATCCTGCTTGTTGCATGACTTTTTTTTAACATTTTTGGGCTACGTTACAACAACAACTTGTATTTATACAGCGCCTTTAATGTAGTAAAATCTCCCAAGGTGCTTCACAAGAGCGTTATCAAACAAAATTTGACACTGAACCACATAAGAAGATATTAGGGCGGATGACCAAAAGCTTGGTCAAAGAGGTAGATTTTAAGAAGCGTCTTAAAAGAGGAAAGAGAGGTAGAGAGGCGGAGAGGTTTAGAGAGGGAATTCCAGAGCTGAGGGCCTTGGCAGCTGAAGGCACGGCCACCAATAGTGGAGCGATTGAAATTAGGTAAGGTGAAAGCCGAATAAGTATAGCAGATCAGAAAAATTCCAGGTTCAACCCTTGGGATAGTAACTGGGGTGGGGGGTTTGGAGAGAGTGGGTGATATTTGTCACTATAATTGGCCTCAGTTATTGGGCTAAGAACAAGGGTGGGGGGGATATCCGGCAGATCTCCCATTCCTGGTTGCTACCAGTGGTGATTGTGCTCATCAGCCTGTGCCTTTAAGGTGATGTAATCTGGAGAAAGAGGGTGCATCTTACACAGATGTAAGGGGATAGGCATTTTTACACCGCTCACTGTTTTCCCTCCAGGTGGCCAGGTTGTTTTTTTAATCTTTATTTTTATTGCATATTTTAAAAGACCATTATTATCAAAACCATGACACTGTTTGCAAATGATGTAGTGCTGGGACCTTGAAATCAGGAAAATGACCCAAGGGTAGAATTAAAATTAATGCTGTTTTTATTTCTGTGCTATCCTGACTCTTGGCCCCTTGTGCGTTTTCAGGTCCCTAAACTGTTGTCAGTAGAAAGGTAAAAGATATCATAAAGTGTATGCGTGTGTGCAGATCACATGGCTTTTTGGTGCTGCCCCCATGCCTGAATAGCCTAACCACAGATGTTATCTAAGCCCATACACAATGGTGAGGTGTTTGCGTCCATGGAAACTTAAGATAGTGCGAGTCGCTGCCTTCGGGGGAGATGGGGAGGATAGTGAAGAGAAATGGGGGGAGAGAAGTGAAATTATGCCTTAGAGGCGGTGCAACGGAGGCTTCCCTAGATTGATTCCTGGGACGAGAGGGCTGTCCTATGAGGAGAGATTGTGTAGACTGGGCCTATACTCTCTGGAGTTTAGAAGAATGACAGGTGATCTCATTGAAACGTGTAAAATTCTTAGAGGGCTTGACAGGGTAGATGCTGAGAGGCTGTTTCCCCTGGCTGGTGAGTCTAGAACTAGGGGGCATTGTCTCAGGATAAGGGGTCAGCCATTTAGGACTGAGATGAGGAGAAATTTCTTCACTCGGAGGGTTGTGTATCTTTGGAATTCTCTACCCCAGAGGGCTGTGGATGCTCAGTCGTTGACTGAAGTCGATTGATTTTTGAATATTAAGGGAATCAAGGGATATGAGGATAGGGCGGGAAAGTGGAGTTGATGTAGAAGATCAGCCATGATCTTATTGAATGGAGGAGCAGGCTCGAGGGGGCGTATGGCCTACTCCTGCTCCTATTTCTTATGTTCTTATGAGATACACAGAAGATTGTACTCTGGGTCAAGGGTCGCTGTGTGGGGATCAGTGACCTTCCAGGATGACAGCCAAAAGAATTAAAGCTGGGTGAAAATTTCTGGGAAGGAGCACTGAGCATCGGCCATTCTGTATGGATTACACTGAAGGATTAAACACTTTCCTTGCTGTCGCAGTTTTCATTGTAATTGAAAGATCTCTCGGCTACATAAATTAAATGGTGCCTTTTTTTTTTAAACTGTGAGATATTTTTGGTATCTCGCTGGTTGAACACTAATCCCCCGGATAATAAACAACACCTTGCTGCCAAAATGTGCTGACTTTAAAAAACGACAGCTCTCTCCTGCTGCAGATATTACAGGAAGTTCTTGCAACTGAATAAAGCCATTAGATTCCATCTTTATTAAAGGGAACATGGGTGATCTGCAATTGTATTACTTACTTCTGTGTTATAAGACTGTGCGCGCAAAAGCATTTCATTGTTTAATGTGAAGCAGCCTTTGGTTGTCGCATGGGTACGGCTGATTATTCATCACAAGGTTTATTTTTCATGTGCGGCGATTAAAAAATCCTGTTGTTTTGAACTTTCTCCCTGTGTTTATTCTTATGATCAGCTATGCTGTGCACTGTACCCAGTCTGAGAGGCTATCTTAGAGAGTTGCTCATTCGCACCAAGGCCAGAGCTGGAGACAGAGCAGAATAGAGGGTAAGATTGTGGTTTCAATTCTGATGTTTACTTTTTAATGTGGAAACGAGGAAAACAAGTAACTAATGATTCCACATCAGAAATATTAAACAGGGCAACTAACAAAAAAAAAGCAGATTTCTATTTTTGAAAAGGTTGGTTTTTTTTAATGTCTGGTTTACATCTTACTAATTTCCAGAAAGCCTGCTCACTGTATAATCCAAAACCAGACAAGTTAAAAGCCCAGGCTGCTTGCTCCCAGGTTACCATATTAGTGCTGCTGTGTAAGCAGCCCCTTTGAGATTCACAAGACTCCCCTTCTGAATTTCTCTCCCTACCGGTAGGGACGGGCTAGGTCTCCGCCATGGGATCTTGCCATATGTTCCCAATCTGTGGCACAGTCTAATGGCGCTTCTATGCACTGGGCCTACCTGTGAATGACTCTTGATCGTACTCAACATCACACTGCATTCTAGCATTCATTTAAACATACACTTAGGTTATAGCATGAGCCCTTATAACAAGCAGAAAGCCTCAGCATTTACTGTAGGCTCCAGATGTTCTTTCACTTTTGCCTCTTAGTACTCATCAATCACGGTGCTGTCGCATATGAGAAAAAAAGTACCATCATTCACTCTGCTTACACTAAATTCAGCCAGTATTTTTTATCTGTTAATTTTTACCCACTCCTCTGCTGAATCTTGCTGGTGAATGGTGCATCGCCCACGTGACCATACTTCATGCGCAAACCGACATGGTGCATATTGGCCGGCTATTTGACTGTGGAAAGCATCATTTCCAAGCCCAATCCTGTTGCCACTTAACATTCATACAGGCACATTTCCAGCAGTCATCACAGGGTAGCAGGAGCAGGAACCCTGGTTGATTTTTCCTCTTCCTAGTGCAGGGTCAATAAGGAGAGTGGCAACACCTTAGCTAACTTAACACTAACTGGGAGATCTAACTTGTAACCTTCTGGTAAAAATGTTTTAGTAATACATCACATACTGTATTTATGCACTAGGCCATCAATAAGCTAACCTTAAAATTAGAGCTAGGCCATTTTAGGGTGATGTCAGGAAGCACTTCTTCACACAAAGGGTAGTGGAAATCTGGAACCCTCTCCCCCAAGAAGTTATTGAGGCTCGGGGATCAATTGCAAATTGCAAAACAGAGATTGATAGATTTTCGTTAGGCAAGGGTATTAAGGGTTATGGAACCAAGGTGGGTTGATGGAGATAAGTTGCAGATCAACCATGATCTAATTGAATGGTGGAATGTGTTTGAGGGGCTGAATGACCTCCTCCTGTTCCTAGTTGTGCACAAATGCACAATTCATTAGGAAAGCTGCAGTATGATGACTTTGGTATGGAAGCTAAAATATTAGCTGGGGCTTGAAATTAAAGGTATTAAGGGTTACGGAACCAAGGCAGGTAGATGGAGTTAAGATACAGATCAGCCATGATCTAATAGAATGGCAGAACAGGCTCGAGTGGCTGAATGGCCTCCTCCTATGTTCCTATCATAGCAAAGCCATCCAAAAGTTGCATATCATATTTAAAGTGGAAATGTTGCTTCCTCATGGGTTTTGCAAGATAATGTAAGGCATGGATTCATTACATGCTATGGGCTGAATTTTCAGGCCTTCCCACTCGATGGAAATGGAGTGGTAGTACCCGAAAATTGTGGGCAATGACCTACCGTTTGGTCGCTGCCATTGCTGCAGCAATGCTCCCCCCAGCTCTGCCGCTGGATGGATGGAGCGACCTCCTGGGTCAGTCAGCAGGCCCATTGGATAGGCTAATCGGGGGTCCTCCAACCAGTACCAGCTGGCTGCCCAGCCGAAGAGGCTACTAAAAGTAAGTTCCTCTCAGGAGCAGGAGTGCTCCTCCAGGTTCCGCATAACCAGCCTGGGTCGCTGCCCCTCCAGCACTACCCCCACCCCAGACATCGAGGTCCCTCCTTCTTGTGGCCTAATATTGCGGTGGCCCAGGAGTGGGTGAGCTGCCACCCGCCCCCACCCCCCCGCCCCGAGAAGCTCTAAATCTCAGGTCGCAAACCTCCATCCCGATGCTAATGAGGCCCGGCCCTCAAAATGGACAGGGCCTCACGCCGCAACTACTGGGTGGCCAGCGTTCTGCCGGTCAGCCATCTGGAGTCCACTTTGAGAGGGTGTAAAATCAAAGGTTGGAGTCCAAATGTCGGGCGCCAACAGCTAGCCAAACGCTGCTGGCTGCGTTTTAAGTCTGCCATGTTTCATTCGACAGAAAATTGGTTTGGGACACAAAGATCCCTTTGGTTGATTGCCCTTTGGTGGCCAAAGAAGTGAAGAGGAAGAAGGAAGGGTGGTCCTTGCAGAAAGAGTGTGTCACCCAGGAGAGAAAAAGTGAAATTTGTCGATTAGCCTCCCTGAAGCATCCATTCTAAATGGGTGCTCAGCAATTGGGCTCCCATTCAGGTGATTCAGCTCATCCAAAGCTCTGCTCCCCGTATCCTAACTCGCACCAAATCCTGTTCACCCACCACCCCTATGCTCGCTGACCAACATTGGCTCCCAGTCCGGCAACCTTGTGTTCCTTCTGTGGTCTCGCACCTCCCTATCTCTGTAACCTCCCCCAGCCCTACAACCCTCCGAAATCTCTGCGCTCCTCCAAATCTAGCCACTTAAGCATCCTCGATTTTAATCGCTCCGCCATTGGTGTCCTTGCCTTCAGCTGCCTAGGCCCTAAACTCTGGAATACCGTCCCTAAACCTCTTCACCTCTCCGCCTCTCTCTCCTCCTTTAAGATGCTCCTTAAAACCTACCTCTTTGACCAAGCTTTTGGTCATCTGCCCTAATATCTCCTTATGTGGCTCGGTGTCAAAGTTTTGTTTGACATTCGCTCCTGTGAACCACCTTGGGATGCTTTACTATGCGAAAGGCGTTACATAAATGAAAGGTTTTTTTCAGCTGCATTGTGGGAAGGGCCCTAATTACACTAAAGATTGGAGCTTTGCCGAGTCATGCAGTTTGTACGGAGTCTCCCTGTGCACCACACGCTCCCCCAGTCATAGGCAGGGTCTGATAATACAGGGCTCTTGCACCCAAATCACTCAACACCAGACTATTGATCGCTCCATGATATTTAAGCATAAAGAGCCAGCCTCGCTACGCCTGTTCAAAAATCAAAATGGTTCAAATCATTCTTAAATGTAACCCCCTTTTGTTGGTGTCTGTTTGGTTTTGAATACACTCACTTGATGAGTGAGTGTTAATGACATTATCATGGAGAAAAGACTAAGTTTGACGGTATGGGGGAGTTGAATTAGAGGCTAGAGCTAATATGACCAGATCATTGAAATACCCTGGGTTAATTACTCTGGCTAATGATCAGTGAAGCTTCCATGATGACAGAGGAAGATTTGCTCTGTGTGCCACGGACTATAAAATTGTAAATGGATCTACAAAGAACGGCCTTACAATGTTGTTACACACGGCTTAATGAGGACATCTTCCCCTCTAATGCATTAACACTTAGTATTGAAACCAAAATATTGTAAGGAAGTATTAAGAGAAACCTGCTTGGGAAAAGGAGCAAAATATGATTGAAACCAACTGCAGTCCAGCACTGCAATTTTCTTTTTAAATATAATTGAGGAAATGTCCATCGTGGGGATTCCTTAAAAAATGGTTTTTAATAATATAAAGACAGCTTGATTGCTGTCCCATCGAGCACGTCTCTCAGTAGCTGAAAATCATTTTAAAATAAACAATCTTTAAATAATAATTTTGAAAAAGAAATTAATCTAGCTGCAAGGAACTTCTTGCTCTCATGATTACATAAAATGATTAGACTTTTTGAATGTTTAATGCCATAAAGACAGGTTTGGATGCAGTCCTATCTGCAGCATCTGTCTGCGGCTCGGTGGGGCTGGATTCATGACGCTGAGTATATGCAAGCTGAACTAAAGAACTGAGTACTGCTCTGGTCACTATTAAATCTAAATGATTGTGCTTCTGACCAGGACACAAACCACAGATAGTTATCTTTTTTCAGAAATGTATTTTGAGCATTTATTTATTTAATGGGGTTATTATTATAAGCAGGATATTCAAGGATAAGCCATTATACAGTTTTGTGTTGGGATATTCCTCTGAAATCAACCCTAATTATTCGCTTTAAATGCTTGTGCTTGAATTTTCTGCAGGAGTTCCTCCGACCTTCTGCCATTATTAGGGGGAGAGAATCAGCAGAAAGCTTGGAAAAATTTTGTACTGAACCTGAGACATTAAACCGAGGCCCCGTCTGCCCTCTCAGATGGACGTAAAAGATCCCCTGTCACTATTTCGAAGAAGAGCAGGGGAGTTCTCCCCAGTGTCCGGGCCAATATTTATCCCTCAATCAACATCACTAAAACAGATTATCTGGTCATCACATTGCTGTTTGTGGGAGCTTGCTGTGCACAAATTGGCTGCCACGTTTCCTACATTACAATACTGACTACACTTCAAAAAGTACTTCATTGACTGTAAAGCGCTTTGGGATGTCCTGAGGCCATGAAAGGTGCTATATAAAGGCACGTTCTGTCTTCTTTCTTGCGCCATTTCCACTGAATTTTTTAAAAGTGTGATACAATTCAAAATCATTCCCTATTAATTTCATTAGTTTTTATTCGGTTTATGTCAAAATAGAACTGTAGTGTATTCCTCCGGACACTAGAGGGGAAATTGAGTTTCCTGTTGGGAACAAAGATCATGCTAACTTGTAACAACCAAAGACTTTTCCTGCACATAAGAATATGTTCCTAAAGACAATCATGAGATTTTGGAATAAAGATGGGATCAAGGTATTATTGACCTCGTAGATAATTTTGTGGAATTAAGAATGAGTTCAGGGCGTACGAATACGATTGATGAATTCCTGCACATTACACGGGCTCCACTGAGCTGTAGTCTGGGATGATTCAATAACCAAAGATCCCATGTATCCGTATCAGTCTACGTTACAATATAGCTGTAATCAGTAAAATGGCTACAGGATATATCCCTTTGTGATGAATACAACAACCCACCTTCAGTCCCTTCAAGGTGGGAGAAATGGGTGGAAGGGTACAAGTGCCACGATGGGTTTTCATCAATATTACATGAGAGAGCTTTGCTCTTGCATTATGGGGGAGAGCATTTGCAAGATATATTTGACACGCAGTTGGATACTGGAACTGAAGCAGACTATGAAAAGACTAAGAAAGCCAAACCAAGATAACATATGAAACAAAAACAGAAAATGCTGGAGATACTCAGCAGGTCAGGCAGCATCTGTGAAGAGAGAAACAGAGTTAGCGTTTCAGGTCAATGACCTTGCGTCAGACCTGGAAAAAAGCAGGATATTCCTGCTTTTTTCCAGTTGTAACATATGAAGCAATCACATTTTGAAAACCCGTGCTTAATGTCACCAAGCAACAAAAAGTAGGGTGGATGCTGAGAGGCTGTTTCCCCTGGGTGGAGAGTCTAAAACTAGAGGTCATAGTCTCAGGATAAGAGGTCGGCCAATTAGGACTGAGATGAGGAGAAATTTCTTCACTCAGAGGGTGGTGAATCTTTGGAATTCTCTATCCCAGAAGGCTGTGGATGCTCAGTCGTTGAATATATTCAAGGCTGAGATCGATAGATTTTTGGACACTAAGGGAATCAAGGGATATGGGATAGTGCGGAGAATTAGTGAGGTAGAAGATCAGCCATGATCTTATTGAATGGCAGAGCAGGCTCGAGGGGCCATATGACCTACTCCTGCTTTTATTTCTTATGTTCTTATATTCTTAAAATGGAATTCCACTGATACTGGTCGTGAAATCGGAATACAGATTATGGCAAAATGTTCATGTGATATTTTGCACCACAGAGCACTTGGAGAAAGAGCACAGCTTAGATGAGCTTTGGAAGTGGCCAGAATGCTTTATCCAGCCGTATGTCACACAGCAGTTGTGGAAACTAAGCAACAAGTCTCCGCCAATGAGATAAACAATGATAGCAAACCGCATCATAAGAACATAAGAAATAAGAGCAGGGATAGGCCATACGGCCCCTTGAGCCTGCTCCACCATTCAATAAGCTCATGGCTGATCATCGACCTCAACTCCACTTTCCCGTCCGACCTCCATATCCCTTGATTCCTCTCGAGTCCAAAAATCTATCTATCTCAGCCTTGAATATACTCAAAGACTCAGCATGCACAGCCCTCTGGAGCAGAGAATTCCAAAGATTCACAACCCTGAATGAAGAAATTTCTCTTCATCTCAGTCTTAAATGGCCTACCCCTTATCCTGAGACTATGCCCCCTAGTTCTAGACATTCCAGCCAGGGGAAAAAACCTCTCAGCATCTATCCTGTCAATCCCCTTCAGAATCTTGTACGTTTCAATGAGATCACCTCTCATTCTTCTAAACTCCAGAGAGTATAGGCCCATTCTACACAATCTCTCATCATAGGACAGCCCTCTCATCCCAGGAATCAATCTGGTGAAACTTTGTTGCACCGCCTCCAAAGCAAATATATCCTTCCTTAGATAAGGAGACCAAAACTGTGCACAGTACTCCAGGTGTGGTCTCACCAAGGCCCTGTACAATTGTATCAAGACTTCCTTACTCTTATACTCCAACCCCTTGCAATAAAGGCCAACATGCCATTTGACTTCCTTACTGCTTGCTGTACCTGCATTCTAGCTTTCTGTGTTTCTTGCACGAGGACACCCAAATCTCTCTGAACACCAACATTTGAAAGTTTCACACCATTTAAAAAATATTCTGTTTTTCTATTCTTCCTACCAAAGTGAATAACCTCACATTTCCCTACATTATATTCCATCTGCCACCTCACTGCCCATTTATTTAGTCTATCTATATCCATTTGCAGACTCTTTGTGTTCTCCTCACAGCTTACTGTCCCACCTAGCTTTGTATCATCAGCAAACTTGGATACATTACACTCGGTCCCTTCATCTGGGTCATTAATATAGATTGTAAATAACTGAGGCTCCAACACTGACCCTTGCGGCACCCCACTAGTTACAGCCTGCCAACCTGAAAAAGATCCATTTAACCCTACTCTCTGTTTTCTCTCCGTTAACCAATCCTCTATCCATGCTACTATATTACCCCCAACCCCATGAGCCCTAATCTTGTGTAATAACCTTTTATGTGGCACCTTATCGAATGCCTTTTGGAAATCCTAATACTGCATCCACTGGTTCCCCTTTATCTACCCTGCTAGTTACATCCTCAAAAAACTCTAATAAATTTGTCAAGCACGATTTCCCTTTCATGAAACCATGTTGACTCTTCCTAATCACGTTATGATTTTCTAATACCCTGATACCACTTCCTTAACAATGGATTCCAGCATTTTCCTGATGACTGATGTCAGGCTAACTGGCCTGTAGTTCCCTGTTTTTTCTCTCCCTCCTTTCTTGAATAGCGGTGTTACATTTGCGACCTTCCAATCCGATGGGACCATTCTAGAATCTAGGGAATTTTGGAAGATCAAAACCAATGCATCCACTACCTCTTCAGCCACCTATTTTAGAACCCTAGGATGTAGGCCGTCCGGTCAAGGGGATTTGTCAGCTTTTAGTCCCATTAGTTTCTCTAGTACTTTTTCTCTACTTATATTAATTACATTAAGTTATTCACCCTCATTAGACCCTTGGTTCCCCTCCATTTTTGGGTCTTTTGCTGTGAAGACAGATACAAAATATTTGTTTAATGTTTCAGCCATTTTCTTATACCCCATAATAATTTCTCCTGTCTCAGCCTCTAAGTGGCCAACGTTTACTTTTGCTACTCTCTTCCTTTTTACATACTTGTAGAAGCTCTTACAATCTGCTTTCATATTTCTTGCTAGTTTTCTCTCATATTCTATTTTTTCCCTTTTTATCAACTTTTTGGTTAACCTTTGCTGGTTTCTGAAACTCTCCCAATCTTCAGGCTTACTATTATTCTTTGCAACATTATAAGCTTCTTCTTTCAATCTAATGTTACCCTTAACTTCTTTAGTTAGCCACGGTTGGATCACTTTTCCCGTGGAGTTTTTGTTTCTCAATGGAATGTATTTTTGTTGAGAATTATGAAATATTTCTTTAAATGCTCGCCACTGCTTATCTACCGCCATACCTTTTAATCTATTTTTCCGATCTACCTTAGCCAACTCACCCCTCATACTTCTGTAATTGCCTTTATTTAAGTTTAAGACTCACATCAAGGCCATAGTCAAACCAGGCCAGTTCCAATTGTTACTGCGACGGAAACCAACCCAATATTAGTGATTGTCCAGTAAAGGGCAATGGGTGTAGTGCATGAGAGAAATTAAATCACTTTTCTCAGTGCAGTCACTCATCCAACCATATACTGTACAAAAAACATCCATTGAAACATCATAGCCCAGGTACCAATTCGCAATAATACAGCCAGCCAAGCCAGCACAATGTGCAACAAGTTACTGGAACACAACTTCCCTCAGCAGCACTTTTATTCACCATAGCAGAATAGCACACCATCAATTCAGCAGTCAGCAATAAGCCAACAAACAGCAGTGTGACCCCAATTCAAATCATTGTTGATTCCTGGTGTCCACAGAATAATAACAATGATTCGAGTTACCAATATATTGTTGTTGCTTCTGAATCTTGAGTGAAGGTTCAGTTATTTCTACATTACAACAGTGACTACACTTCAAAGTAAGTCATTGGCTGTAAAATGCTTTGGGACGTCCGGTGGTCATGAAAGGCGCTATATAAATGCAAGTCTTTCTTTCTATTTCCGTTTGGTACAAAGACACCTGTTTCAGTGCCTGCTAAGTTTTTAAATCCGACCAGCAAGCGGAGTCAGTGGATATGTTTGCCATGGAGGGAAAGCCTTCTTGTTTATTTGACCTACATATAGCTCAAGCACTATTCCATCCACCTTCTGGGTGTACAGCATCAATCTGCCAACATTTCCACTGAATTCTCACAAGTATGTAACAGCACAGGCAAGCTGAAGGGCATGCAGGTAGGATTGCATATTGACGAGATGGTTGCTTAGTATCATCATCAGATGCCATTTCCTGTACAAAAGTTAAGGCAAAGCTGAAAGAGTTGAAGATGGTTGTGTAATGGAAGTTGCAGATGGTCTTACATCTTGGATCTCGCCCAAGCTCATGGATCTTAACGATATACAACTTTGTGTAAATATACGAGCAGCAAACAAAGCAATGAAATGTGAACTCCAACTGAGAATGAGTTTATCGTCGTTAAATAGCATCATATTTTTTTCTGAAAGATGGACCTGAAATCTGGGTACCACCTACTAAGGCTCGGTGACAATAGCCGCTATATTGCATCGCTTGCAACTCACTTGGTCTCCAGTGAAATAAAAGGCTAATTTTCAGTATATCTTAAGCAGCAGTTATTTCAATGTACCGTCTAATGAGTTATTGATGGAATTCTAGACACCTGGAATGTAAGTGATGATATCCTGATACAGCACCCAAAATCAAATGAGGTGAAAGCCTTGCACATTCTTCACAAGCAAGACAAAGCCTGGCACTCATTCATGAGAGGTGCGAAATTGGTTTGAAATAAGGAGAATATTGCAGCCCAGCCATCAATGAGTGTCACCAGACCCCAAGAAAGTCGAGGCAATCCGTAATACCATGGCCCCAAGTAATGTGTCAGAAGTCTCCAGTATTCTGGGCATAACTACTTACAGTTCCTGTTTTATTTCCAATTGAACTGCAAAATGCAGAGCCATTGCAAGAACTAACTACTAAAGAGAGTGGAGTAAATTATTCTCTTCACTGCATGGGTGATAATCCAGCGAAGCGGATCGCTCGCCTGTTACAGAACCCTCCCAATACTTCTATTGATTTCAATAGAATGAAAATTGGATGGGTTCTATAATGAGTGGCTGATCCACTCCAGCAGATTACCATCCATGCCTATTCCACAGTGGCACATGGGACTGGAATTAACTCCAGGTCAGGTTCGCCACGAGAGGAGAGTTGGGGTCAGGCCTTCACCCCATCGTGATCCTGACCCATTATCCTGGGACAGGGCTCATTAGCTATGCTGGGTGGTCAGACCAATGGGATCCCCACCACACAGAGGGAGCTCACCACTGCAGCCTAGCATAATTCAGCGGCATTGCAGCAGGACAACCTCAAGAAGGAGAAAGAAGTCTTAAAGCAGGAAGAAATGTCCTGAAGATTAAAATAAAATTATCTCTTACTGAGACAAAGACCCATCGGCTGTAGGTAAGAAAGAAAGGATGTCCCAAAGTGCTTTACAGCCAATGAAGTACTTTTGAAGTGTGGTCACTGTTGTAATGTAGGAAGCGCAGCAGCCAATTTGCGCACAGCAAGCTCCCACAAACAGCAATGTGATAATGACCAGATAATCTGTTTTAGTGATGTTAGTTGAGGGATAAATATTGGGCCAGGACACCAGGGAGAACTCCTTTGCTCTGAAGGAGCCAGAAGAGAGGGAGAGGTGCCCACTGCTAGGCCCTCTACCCCATCTTTGGCCGCTTCCCCAGGATGTACCACCACCCCTTTCCTGATGGTTCCATAGTAAGAGAGATAGTTGAGGTAGGAAGATTGGCTGCTTTCACGGGCACCATCTCTGCGCTGTTGTTTAAATGCAGTCGGATGTTTCAGGAGCAGGTGACTAAGTTCATGGGGGTGAGGGGGGTGGTGGGAGTGGCGTGCGGCGGAGATGGAGAGGAAACTTCCCAGCAGTGCTGGCAGCAGCAGGAACTTGTCAGGAAGTCACCCTGCCCCATTTCCTGCTGCTATTTTGGATGGGATAATGAAAGACAATCCAGCCCAGCCATATCAACAGATGATAAAGGAAGGAAGGAAGGAATTTAGGGTATTCATCCAGGCACTAGAGGGAAAAGTAGAGGTTTTCTGCTGGGCCAAATACAACATTTGTGCTGGATGCTACCACTTGTAACAATCCAGGACTTCTCCTACAAGCTAAAATAAGTGTTTGTATAAAGCAGGCACCAACAGCTGAATGTATTGTATAAACAACCCTGAAATATCCTGTACTTAATCTAAGTGTGATCGTGACTAACTAACGCTATGAGTAACACTGGAAATACCGTTTGCACCTGAACTCCTCAACTTTCAATTATTCTTTTAATGCTTTTCACAACTTGTCTACTAACTTCTTTGTTTATTTCTTTATTTCACTCTTAACAATGTGGATGTCTCACTTTCTATTTTATTGAGCTGTGAGAGCTGTCAGTTCATTCTTAGTCTTTTTTATTAAAGAGGACAAACCTTTTAATGTCCCTTTCAATATCAGAAATCTATCAGCAAATCGTGTTGATGAGAGCGATATCTGGACAGAGATGGGGGCTGAGAAAAAGTGCCGCATAATTATAACCAATGTTAAAGGAAGAAAGACTTGCATTTCTATAGCGCCTTTCACGACCTCAGGATGTCCCAAAGTTCCTTACAGCCAATGAAGTGCTTTTGAAGTGTAGTCACTTGTAATGTAGGAAATGCAGCAGCCAATTTGTGCATAGCAAACTCCCACAAACAGCAATGTGATAATGACCAGATAATCAGTTTTAGTAATGTTGATTGAGGGATAAATATTGGGCAGGACACTGGGGATAACTCCGCTGCTCTTCTTCAAAAGTGTGCCATGGGATCTTTTACGTCCACCTGAGAGAGTAGACGGGGCCTCAGTATTAGCATCTCATCCAAAAGAGACCAAAAAGGAAGCTTGTGTGTGAAGGCGGAACACATGGGTATGGTTCTTAATGAATACATCACGTCTGTCTTCAAAAAGAGAGGGACGATGCAAACATTGTCGTTAAGAAAGAGGAGTGTGAAATATTAGATGAGATAAACATAGTGAGAGAGGAAGTATTAAGAGGTTTAGCATCTTTGAAAGTAGATAAAACGTCAGGTCTGGATAAAATGTATCCCAGGATGTTAAGAGAAGCAAGGGAGGAAATAGCAGAAGCTCTGACCATCATTTTTCAATCCTCTCTGGCTACAGGTGTGGTGGCAGAGGACTGCCAACATTGTACCATTGTTTAAAAAGGGAGAAAGGGATTGACCAAGTAATTACAGGCCAGTCAGCCTAACTTTGGTGGTGGGCAAATTGTTGGAAACAATTCTGAGGGACGGTATTAATCGTCATTTAGAAAGGTGCAGATTAAACAAGGACAGTCAGCATTGATTTGTTAAGGGAAGGTCGTGTCTGACTAACATGATTGAATTTTTTGAGGAGGTAACAAGGAGGGTTGATGAGTGTATTTGATGTAGTCTACAAGGGTTTTAGCAAGGCTTTTGACAAGGTCCCACATGGCAGACTGGTCAGAAAAGTAGAAGCCCACGGGATCCAAGGGAAAATGGCAAGTTGGATCCAAAATTGGCCCAGTGGCAGGAAGCAATGGGTAACGGTCGACGGATGTTTTTTGACTGGAAAGCTGTTTTCAGTGGTGTTCTGCAGGGCTCAGTATGAGGTCCCTTGCTTTTTGTGGTATACATCAATGATTTAGACTTCACTGTAGGGGGCGTGATTAAGAAGTTTGCTGATGAGACAAAAATTGGCTGTGTGGTTGATAGTGAGGAAGAAAGCTGTAGACTGCAGGAAGATATCAATGGATTGGTCAGGTGGACAGAAAAGTGGCAAATGGAATTCAATCCAGAGATGTGTGAGGTAATGCATTTGGGGAGGGCTAACAAGGCAAGGGAATACACTATAAATGGTAGGATACTGAGAAGTACAGAGGAGCAGAGGGACCTTGGACTGTGTGTCCAAAGGTCCCTGAAGGTAGCAGGACAGGTAGATAAGGTGGTTAAGAAGGCATATGGGATACTTTACTTTATTAGCCGAGGCATAGAGCAGGGAGGTTATGCTTGAACTGTATAAAACACTAGTTAGGCCACAGTTAAAGTATTGTTTACAGTTCTGGTCACCACATTACAGGAAAGATGTGATTGTAGTAGAGAGTACAGAGGAGTTTTATGAGGATGTTGCCAGGACTGGAGAATTTTAGCTATGAGGAAAGATTGAATAGGCTGGGTTTTCTTCTTTGGAACAGAGGAGGCTGAGGGGAGACTTGATTGAGGTGTATAAAATTATGATAGCGTGGATAGGAAGGACCTATTGCCCCTAGCAGAGAGGTCAATAACCAGGCAGCATAGATTTAAAGTAATTGGTAGAAGGATTAGAGGAGAGTTGAAGAGAACTTTTTCTCCCAGAGGGTGGTAGAGGCACTTAAAAAGTACTTGGATATACACTTGAAATGCTGTAACCTACAGGGCTACAGGCCAAGAGCTGGAATGCGGGATTAGGCTGGATAGCTCTTTTTCAGCCAGCACAGACACAATGGGTCAAATGGCCTCCTTCTGTGCTGTAAATTACTATGATTGATTCTATGATGAAAGGCGGCACCTCTGACAGTGCAGCACTCCCTCAGTACTGCACTGGTGTGTCAGCCTAGATTTTTGAGCTCATGTCTCTGGAGTGGGACTTGAACCCACAACCTTCTGACTCAGAGCTGAGAGCGCTACCCACTGACGTCACAGCTGACACCATTTTCTCCAAAATATTTTGGGCCACACGGCCCCTTTAACAGGCTGCACGACCCATTCAAAATTCCACGCATGTGCATTTTTTTCATTTAAAAGCCGGTGAGACAGCAGTGCAGCTTAATGGGATCATTGATTATAACCCTGTCATCTCTTTTCAAAAACTATTCTAATGGAAATTCAAATTACATTTACTGGTTAGGGTTTGAGAGGCATAATGCCCAACTCTTAAGGTAATAAGTCTCAAGTCCCACTCTGGGACTTGAGCACAAAAATCTGGGCTGACAGTCCAGTGCAGTGCTGAGGGAGTGCTGCACTGTTGGAGGCGCCGTCTTTCGGAGGAGACGTTAAACCGAGGCCCCGTCTGCTCTCTCGGGTGGATGTAAAAGATTCCATGGCACTATTCTGAAGAAGAGTAGGGGAGTTATCCCCCTGTCCTGGCCAATATTTATCCCTCAATCAACATCACTAAAAATCAGATTATCAGGTCATGATCTCATTGCTGTTTGTGAGAGCTTGCTGTGTGCAATTAGCTGCAGATTTTCCTACAACAGTGACTGCACTTCAAAATTACTTCATTGGCTGTAAAGCGCATTGGGACGTCCTGAGGCCGTGAAAGGCGCTATAGAAATGCAAGTCTTTCTTTCTAATAGTGATTTATTTTCCAATGAATTTAAATATTTCTTACCTTTTTAGCATTTTATTACAATTGCAGCATACTCTGGAGACGGGGGGGGGGGGGCGGTGCGAGAATAAACTTTCCATCTCGTGAGGTGCATCGTCTTTTACTCACGATGGAGTCATTTCCTTTGGCCTCGATTTCCAACAAAAGCTTTCTAAAGAATGTTTTTTACGATTTTGCTGGAAATCTCTCCCCATGATTATTTCTTCTGCGGAATAAAAGATTATACCCTGCTAACTGGTTTAAAATGAAAGACAGCGGGACGGGATGCCTGGGTCGAGCAGGTGTAGCCTATTCAACAATAGGCTGGTCTCTGAGCAACAATACTACAGCTGTGTACGCAACTACACATGGTCGGAGGACCCCGCGTTGATGTTTGCCTGTGATTATCACCCTTGCTATGATCACACTTTCTCTGGTTATCTTGCTTAACTGTTTATGCGTGGTTGAGCACCCAGGTTCCAGTGCTGGCAATCAGGCCTATTAGGGGTTACTGATTAACAACTGTTTCAGTAGCTGCTCGTTGTATTTTCTTTCCCCGTGTACAAGGGTTAGCTTTATGATTTTTTAATTGAAGTGTAAATACTACAGCGCCATAAAAGGCTTTGATTTATAGGTGACAGGTATGGAAGTTTGTACTTGACGCAGGGAAGGTAGGGTCCCTGCTTCTCACAGTTATTGCCAGTGGCTTTTCAGCACTAATGCTGTTTTCCATCCGCTTCAGTTTCTCCAGCCCTGGGATTTATCCTGCACAATTTAGAGTTCACTACAGGGCCTTTCTTTATAATGTACAGTCATTACTGGTTTAAATATTGTATGGACCTCATCTTCTGACTCTTCTAGCCTATAAGCCACACCTCTCTGGGGGGATATTTGAAAACACACGTAAAGCCAGGATCAATGCAGCTGCCAAGCCAACTGCCTGCAAGGCAGAATTCCCACAACCAGCTCAAAAGACTGCAAACGAACTCCTATTCCACTTCGCTGGTCATCCATCAAACTGTCACTTTAATTCAGATGCTGCTAGTTGTTTTAATAACATACATTTCACACAGACACACAAAAATATTGGTAACACTAGAATGAAGAGCTGGCTCTTTATTACCACAGATATTAAACTTCTCTTATCGGTTAAGCCAGCTTTTCTCCAAAGCCGATTGTCACGCTGCACTCACGGGACCCGTTTGATCAACATCATTTGAATTATTTACTTTACTCAGCAAGAAACAGAATTAAGCGTTTTGCTATTTTTAATTATGAGCTAGCATATCTTCGCACTTTTCTTTCTCAACAGCCATCACTTCAGTTTCTGTCAAGACGGCCCGCATCAGTTCATGTAAAACAAACCATTAACATTTGCCAGAGCGAACAAGCTGCTTTTTTAAGTGCGTCCCTTGTAATGCTTATGCATTTGTTTGCCGTTTACAAGGCACATGTATATACACAGTTATTCTGAGTAATAGATGCAAATGCTGTAAATGTCAGCCCTTTAAATCACTGTAAGCCGCAGCAGCCACATGAAAAACGCCCCGTCATAATTTAAGTCGAGTTCCTATTTCTATTAATGATATGCTCAGTTCACTTTGGAGATCAGTTACTCCTTTGGCCAATGCGTTTTATACGAAGCTTGACCACTAACATGAAAAGCCCCAGTGAAATCCGAATTGAAGGCCCGATCATTTGTTGTCTATATTTTAGTTGATGGGGAGATGTGTACACTGCAATCCATTGGCGTACAGCTCCAACAACACTTAAGAAGGGATACCAACCAGGACAAAGCAGCCCGCTTGATCAGCACCCCATCCACCATCTTAAACATTCACTCCCTTCACCACTGGTGTACCGTGGCTGCAGTGTGCACCATCTGCACAATGGCTTGGATGAGGGGATCCAGTGTAATATATCCAAGTTTGCTGATTGTACAAAGCTAAGTGGGAAAGTAAGTTGTGAGGAGGAAACAAAGTGGCTGCAAAGGGGATATAGACAGGTCAAGTGAGTGGGCAAGAAAATGGTAGATGGACTATAATGTGGAGAAATGTGAAGTTATCCACATTGGTAGGAAAAATAGAAAAGCAGAGTTTTTTTTTAAATGGAGAGAGATTGGGAAATGTTGGTGTTCAGAGGGACTTGGTGTTCTTGTATATGAACCACAGAAAATTAGCATGCAGGTACAGCAAGCAATTGGGAAAGCAAATGGTTTGTTAGCCTTTATTACAAAAGGATTGGAGTATAAAGGAAATAAGTCTTATTGTAATTATATGGGGCCTTGGTGAGACCAAACCTGGAGTACTGTATACAGTTTTGGTCTCCTTACCTAAGGAAGGATCTACTTGCCTTAGGGGGAGTGCAAAATTTTTTTACTGGACTAAATCCTGGAATGGGGGGATTATCCTATGAGGAGAGGTTGAGTAGACTAGGCCTATATTCCCTAGAGTTTAGAAGAATGAGAGGTGATCTCATTGAAATGTGTAAAATTCGTAAGGGGCTTGACAGGGTAGATGCTGGGAGGATGTTTCCCTTGACTGGGGAGTCTAGAACTAGGGGTCACAGTCTCAGAATAAGGGGTCGGCCATTTAGGACTGAGATGAGGAGAAATTTCTTCACTCAAAGGGTTGTGAATCTTTGGGATTCTCTACCCCAGAGGGCTGTAGAGGCTCAGTCGTTGAGTATATTCGAGAGAGAGATCGATAGATTTTTGGATATTAAGGGAACCAAGGGATATGGGAAGGTGGAGTTGAGGTTGAAGATCAGCCATGATCTTATTGAATGGCGGAGCAGGCTTGAGGGGCCGAATGGCCTACTCCTGCTCCTATTTCTTATGCACTTATGTAAAGATGCACTGCAGCAACTCATCAAGGCTTCTTCAAAACCCACGACCTCTACCATCTAGAAGGACAAAGGCAACAAGTGCATGAGAACACCACCACCTCCAAGTTCCCCTCCAAGTCACACATCTTCCTTTATCATCGCTGGGTCAAAATCCTGGAACTCCCTGCCTAACAGCACTGTGGACCACCTTCACCACATGGACTGCAGTGGTTCAAGAAGGCAGCTCAATGCCAGCTTCACAAGGGCAACTGGGGATGGGCAATAAATGCTGGCCTTGCCAGCATCAGTCACATCCCATGAATGAATAAATACACAAAAATCCATTGACTAAATTACAGAGAAGAGGCAAAGTGTTCGAAAAAGAAATTAAAAAGGGTCTAATTAGAATTGTGAATTGGTTGTCATTATACAGTAGATCCTACTTATCTTGAACTGGGTTATAGCAAAATCTTTAGTTTATAGCAAAAAAAATCCCATCATTTGAATTCACTAAAGTGGAATAATAATTCAGTTGGTGTTATTGGACAGCACATAGCAGGTTTGTGTCTTCCTGAACTCAGTCAGTAAATTATTTTCAGGTCTTCCAACAGGTATTAACTCTGGGACCTACCTGGTCTGCGTGGTTCAGTTCCACATTTATTATTGCACTTGCTAACTATCACTGGAGGGAAATTCCAGACACTTTGGGGAAATATTCATCCCCTTAGCATCTCCTGCTAGTGCTATCAGATGGTGCTAACAGGGCACTAGAGCAGTATTGCTGGGGCGAGGTGAATCCCCCTCCCCCTGTAGCGCCGCCGGTAAGGGTTATCGCCAGGTGGATCATGACGTCAGTGAATGTGCAATGCTCACTGACTGCCTGATCTGCGAAATTGATTGTCGCCCCCTACCTTAGTGCCTGGAGTAAACACTGACAGGGAGAGCAGGCATGAAGCACCAGGAAGCTGGCACCAGGAATGTTATTTAAAGGGATCAGCAGTAATGACTCGCAGCTGTCAGTTTAGTGCAGTTTCAGTGGTCAGTTTCACATACTCCAACAGTTTCATTCACTAATTTCAAGGTTTTTTTTGTATCAGGAGTGTTGTGGCAGTTAAAAAGTAACTACAGTTATTCTTAAAAAAATCAAACTACTACACTTGGGAACATTAATGGCGGCTGTACTGCCATGCCACCTCACCCTCCAGGATCTATGGCGAAGCATAGGCAGCGAGAATGACAGGAACATGTGCACAGAGAAATAAGGAGGGACATCAGGGCTCTCACCAGGAGGCCTTACCCTCCGAGGGTATTCCAAAAGCACTTCTCCTACCTTCAATAAAACGAGGACCAGTGCATTAGACGGCTCCACCTCACCAAGGAGGTGGTCACAGAATTCTGCCGCCTCCTCCAAACAGATCTCCAGCCTCACACCAGGATGACTTAAAGCCCACATCCCCTTTGCTCACCCCATCCCCGTCGTTCCATTCCTCTCACAGGCCATTTCACACTGCAAAGCTGAAATGACAGACACCACAAAAGAATGGTAAGTGAATTAATAAATTTATCAAAAGTCAATTTACACATATTTACAACAAAAACATGAACTATTCACCCTTGTGCAATCCCTTAGTGCCTCTTGTTACTGTGCCGTTGCCTACTCTAGTGCTCCTATGAAGTGTTGGCCCAGTGGCTGAAGCAGGGCTGGCAGAAGGATGCTGAGTGTCCATGCGGCAGACTTCAGATGGCCTTGCAGGATGCCCTCAACCAGCTCTGGACCCGGAAGGCCCGGGTGTAGACTGCACCACCTCAGCATGGGCAGCAGCAGTCTGGGCTGGCAGCGACAGGGGCAATGGCGGAGTGGCAGTGGTGGGTTCAGGAATGCTGTCATCCTGAGAGAGGAGAGCAGGTTCCTGCTCCACTGACCCACTGCCATTCCCCTGGGGCAGCACCTCAGCATCCCCAGCAATCTGTTGCAGCACAGATTGCTGGCCTGCTGCATCACCGTGAAAGCCCCGGTCAACGGTGGTAGACCCAGCCACAATGGCAGCAGTCAGAGCTTGCGTGGCATCAAGCTGAGACTGTATGAGAGCAGTCTGAGAATCGATGCCACCAAGCATAGACTGCATTACAGTACTAAGACATTGTGTCGCTTCCATCTGTACTGCAATGGAAGTTGCCAGATCACCCATCACACACGGCATCAGGTCTGGGTTGCCACGGTCTCTCTGGGAGTCGACCATCCTTTGCAGACTGGAAATGATGGGCTCCATGGTGCATGCAGAGCCTTGTGCAATGTTGGAGGCAGACTCCTCCATGCTCCTTATCATTGCCGAGAGGCTCTCGGGCACCCTTGCCATTGCACTTATCAGCTCCATGTGCATGGCCATCACCCTTCTTCTAAGCACCTCCCCATCAAGGTCCTCATCTGAGTCCTGTGCAGCAGAATTCGCACATGAACATGCCCTCTGGGGATCTGGCCCCCGAACTACCCATTCCCCCGGCCTTGCTGCAGCCCACTCGTCCCCGGTGCATCACCACGTGCTGATCCCGCTACTATACTAGCCTCTAAAGAATGCATAGTGCCAGTATCTGAGCTGGTGCCTGCGGGTGAGACATGCAGTGATGCGGTTTATTCTTCCTCCTCCTCCCGCCTCGCTCTCTACTGTGCCCTCGGGCAGGCTGCTCAGGTGCTTGCTCATTATCTGAAAGCATAAAGGCACAAGAGTTGGGTTGAGGTGAGGGGAGCAGAGCAGGAAGAGAGGATTGCATGCATACAGCATGATTAGCTGAAAACTGCGAAACGCTTGTGGGGTGAGGGGGAAGTGGGAGGTGAGAAGAAGGACTGGGATGAACATACCGTTGTTGTCCCCAAGGGGGTCAACGTCACTGGTAGCCACAGTGCCCACAACCTAGCACCCAATAACCTGCAGCACTTGATTCTCCAGCACAGGCAGTGGTTGGGTGTCAGCTTGTCCCACCTCTGCACTCCTGCTCCCTCGTGTTGTGGGCCGCCTTGGCCTGCAAGAGAAAGGAAAGTGTGTGAGTGAGTGTCGAGCAATGTGTTTGGGTGATGTGCCCCCAATAGTTGAATAGCTGTCATTGTGTGCAAGGTGTGAGATGTGGTTGTGAGTGTTGGTAGTTAGAGATTGTTGGTGGGTGAATGCTGGGGGTGTGGTGCTATTGGCAGTGTGTGAAGAGTGTGGTTCAGATGGTGGTATGTAGCATTTATTGAAGCATTCACTCACCCTGACCACCTGAGTGAGGTCATTAAATTTCTTCCTGCACTGTGTGTGGGTCCTGGGGACCACAGTGCTGCCTGAGGCATGCTGTGCTACCTCCCTCCACATGGTGCGGAAGACTTTGTAGCGAGGGCCTCCTGCCACTTGCCAGGTAGCGCACTGCCCTCTGTCTCTCCACAACAAAAACCAATACCTCCAATGCTTCATGGCAGAACCTGCAGACTCGCTCCCTGGGGTGTGGATCTGCCATGGGTATGCCTGGTTCACTGCTCCTGCTCCTGCTCCTGCTCCTGCTCCTGCTCCTGCTCCTGCTTGATGAGTTAGCTGCATAGCCAGCAATGCTGAGAAGAAGGTTCTGCAGCATCAGTGAACCTCCCCTTTTAGTACTGAAAAAAGCCTGTGGCAATCGTGACTTGCGATTAGACTGCACCTGATATTGATCCACCCTTTGAGTGTAACGCCAATGAGCTTGGGCTTTACGACTTGAATTTGGATTCCAATCATTTTTTGAGCAGTGAGCATGAATTTTGCGTGCAGTCTAAAGCAATGGCGCCAGGGTGTTAATTCTCCAACTTTTCTACTGACACCGCCCATTCCTTGGCTATAATTAATTTCTAGCCCTTTATGATATCCCAGCTTTGTTGAACTGATGACCAATCTCATTACAGTAAAGGCCCCACACATCTTACCCGTAATTACAAGTATCATAGAACTGTGTTATAATAAGCCTCTAAATAAAAATATTTCTACACTATAGAGATATGCAGGCAAGACCAGTCCTGGTCAATGCCAGCTGTTTCTCACTACACTCCTACTATCTGTAAGGGCACAGGCCAGTATAATTTCGGACCCTGTCTGATGCTTATTAAGCAATTACTAGCTGCACGTAGCACTATACTATGGTGACCACACACCCTCATGTTCATTTTGATCCGCAGGCATTAATGAACTGGAACCAATATTGAAAAGAAAAGCTTACATTTCTATAGCGCCTTTTCACAACCTCAAGACGTCCCAAAGCACTTTACAGCCAATAAAGTACTTTTTGAAGTGTAGTCACTGTTGTAATGTAGGAAACCCGGCAGCCAATTTGCGCACAGCAAGCTCCCACAAGCAGCAATGTGGTAATGACCAATCTAGATGACCAGATTGGAGAAACTATACAGTAAACATTAAAAATTGAATGCAAGTAGAAATATACAAATATGCAGCATTTATTTTACACATCTGTCTGCCTAAACGAGATATTGATAAGATGATACCAATAAGAACATGTAAACAGTATTCGGAATGTATCTATTGTTGCAATACTCGTTGCAGTTTTTCCGACTACTATATGATTACAATATATACAACACGAAGAATTCGCTCTTATGAAGCCTATATTTTAAACATTATTGATTTCTGATGAATCCGAGGACATTATTTTCAAGCGTTCGTGTGAACTTGGAAAATGATCTTGTATCGAAACGACATAATTAATAGAAACACTCAGTGTGCAGTTGCCAACACCAAATATCAGCAACATGTTTGGAACATTTTCGCAACTATTTAGAAAACGGCGACGCGCACAGTGGGGCAGATATTCTGCATTTACAGCAAACGCTAATCAGCTTTCCGCGCATTGCAAGTGTCAGCCAGAAATTAGCTTTGCAAAGCGACGGTGAGATGTCAACACGCAGAACGTGTAAAACAAGGGCAGAATGCCGCCTCGTGTTTTGTTGGTTAGGATGAGACATCTTGTTTATGATGTAAATAAATATCATTATCATTAGCTGGCCGCGTTGTGGTGTTTCATGCAATCGCTGAAAGACTGGTTGAAAGCAGGTGGGTTTTAATGGGGCTCGACAGCTCAGATTGACAGCGGTGAAACGCATACAGTATGTTTAACACTTAAACCTGTACTCTCTGTGCGGCACTGAGAACTAATTCCCCGTTATATTGACAATAGAGTAGTGGGCATTTCTCAAATTCCATTTGCAATCTGGTTGCTGACTGCCTACAAAGGCTGGTGAACTGATCCAGATTCTGACCGCCCACTGCGATTTTGGTCAGGCCACTTTCCGGGCGACTGTAATTGTTGATGGGGTGGTATAATAATAGGGTATGTCACTGTAATGCTACTGAGTCAAGTATTGCTGCTTTGTGGGAGAGGGGGTGTAGCGAGGGCTGCGAAATTTGCATATTATGCAGACTGGCTCAGGCTATCAGAATCCTGCAGCTCAGAAGGAGGCCCTTCGGCCTATCGTGCCTGTACTGGCTCTTTGAAAGAGCTATCCAATTAGTTCCATTCCCCTGCTCTGTCCCCATAGCCCTGCAATTCTTTTTCCTTTTCAAGTATTTATCCAATTCCTTTTGAAAGTTACTAGTGAATCTGCTTCTACCACCCCTTCAGGCAATTCATAACAACTCGCTGCATAAAAAAAACCTCCCCTCTGGTTCTTTTGCCAATTATCTTAAATTTGTGTCCTTTGGTTACTGACCCTGTGTCCTCTATTCTTGGACACAGCAGAATGATCCCACATTAACTGAACCTGTTCGCAAAATGAATGGAACATTAACAGGGTCATAAAAACAGAAAATGCTGGAAACACTCAGCAGGCCAGGCAGCATCTGTGGAGAGAGAAACAGAGTTAACGTTTCAGAACAGTTCTGATGAAGGGTCCCAGACCTGAAACGTTAACTCTGTTTCTCTCTCCACGGATGCTGCCTGGCCTGCTGAATGTTTCCAGCATTTTCTGTTGTTATTTCAGATTTCCAGCATCCGCAGTATTTTGCTTTTGTATTAACAGGGTCATGTTTATTTGCAACAATGCCTGTGAAAAATATTCTGGTACATAAGTTTGGTTTTGGAGTTATTCCGTGGAATGATTGCTGAAGTGAGACTGAGGTTTATGTCTGTGCAGCAATACTTGCAGTCCAATCTGCCAATCATGACAGCATTGCAGAATACGTTATACACCCATTTTTTTTAAAGTTGAGGTGACAAGCTCTGGAATGCCTCTTGTGTGTGGAGGTCATGTTGCTGTGCTGTGTTTTCCTGTTTTGGGAGCTAAATAAAGAGCTGGTGGCAATTTGTATGTTTATTCAATCACTTTCAGCCATTCAAAACTACCAGATGTTTATATTAATAATTTTAAAATGGATTTCTAGTGAATTGTGTGCGCACCGAGGTAAGGGATGCTGGAGAGTAAGACGGTTAACAGTTCAGAAAAGATAAAACCAAGGAATTAATTCAAATCACGAAAGGAGGACAAGGAGACACAGTTTCATAGAGTCATGGAGTTATACAGCACAGAAAGAGGCCCTTCGGCCCATTGTGTCCTCGCCGGCCATCAAGCCCTATCTATTCTAATCCCATTTTCCAGCACTTGATCCATAGCCTTGTATGCTATGGCGTTTCAAGTGCTCATCTAAATGCTTCTTGAATGTTGTGAGGGTTCCTGCCTCTACCACCCTTTCAGGCAGTGAGTTCCAGATTCCAACCACCCTCTGGGTGAAAAAGATTTTCCTAAAATCCCCTCTAAACCTCCTGCCCCTTACCTTGAAACTATTCCCCCTGGTTATTGACCCCTCTACTAAGGGGGAAAGTTCCTTTCTATCTTCCCTATCTATGCCCCTCATAATTTTGTACACCTCAATCAGGTCCACTAGAGTTTCAAACTGGTGAAAGGCAAATTTAGGACTGATGTCTTTTTTTTACCCAAAAGGTGATTAACAAATGCAATGGACCTCTTTGTAGGGTGATTGAGGCAAGAACCAAATAATCTATTAAGAGAAGGTGGGTGCTGTGATGGAGGGAGTGCAGGTTGTTCTGGATGAATGAGCTAGGATGGGTCACATGACGTTCTGCATCCATACCTATCTTGTGATCTTATTGCGAAATGGAACAGTTGATCATTTTGTGTTAGCTAGGGTAAGATTTGTTTAATGTTCTACCTGTAGCGTAGGCCTGTCTACCCTGCCCCGGCAGCATATTTTAACCTCAGCCTCAGAAAAGCACTCCTAACTTTGCTGTTTGCAATACATATATTTTGCACATTAGCCATGCTTGGGCATCTATAAGTGGAATTGTCAGTTTAGTGCTGAATCGTGGAGGGTTTTGAACCCCCTACCAGTAACTAGGTTGTGACCAGCCAAATTTATTTTGCACAGGAGCTTTACAACCAACAGAGAGATGAGACTTATATCAGTCACTCTGGATCCATACCCAAGTTACAAAGGAAAACCCCTACTTTTAATAGTGAATCTAGAAAAAAATTGTGCAAGAACATAGATTTATAAATGCATCTCAGGTAATCATTACATTCAGAGGTTAGTCAGCTGCATTTGAATGGCCTCATGGTGAATAACAATGTGATATGGTACTGCTCATTCTATAGCAGGTTACTAATTCCCAGATTGAAATATGCCAAGTGGAGAGATCCGAGGAGCTCCAGATCTATTTGTGCTTTAATGGATGTACTTCACTAATTCACAGAGTGACATCAATGGTTTTTAACTCATTTTCACTGTTTTTTAATTTAAAAATCCAGCATTTGTTTTCCTGCTTTAGGGATTGTTCCAGAATCTTAGTTCATGTCACAGAACACAGGAACCTAATTTTTAGGAACTGGAAAGGGCCATTAACTCCAAGAAACCTATCCCCTTTTTAACAGATTGGGAATCCAGCCACCTGCCGTCACCTCTCTCCACAAAACACTTTGAATTGCCTTTCCACTTCAATGGCCTTGCCCAGGAACTTACCCCAATACTGCATCACCCCATTCAGCTGGTAAACGCTATCATGCTGCTTTGTCATGTCATTCCTGCAGGTTTACTGGGAAAAAATTTGCAGTAGTTATCGGAAAATTCCACACCTGGAATATAATTCTTTATAATAATAATGATAGAATTAACGTATGCGTCGCATTAACTCTTATGCCGATTTATTTGGAATCTTTGTTGTGTGGTACAAATGATTATCCCGGGTGCAGTGTGTTACATGAACATGGAGTACTGAGAACTGAAAGGAGATTTTGCGGGCTGCAATGGCAACTGCTGTGAGGCACTTTTCATAGAGACATGCAGCACGAGCAACCAGTGGGTGGAGAGGACAGTTATTTACCATAACAACATGCTACGATTATTCTTCTAGTGGGCGGTGGAAGCAGATTCAATAGTAACTTACAAAAGGGAACTGGATAAATACTTGAAGGGGGAAATTTGCAGGGCTACGGGGAAAGAGCGGGGGAGTGGAACCAATTGGAGAGCTCTACCAAAGAGCCAGCACAGGCACGATGGGCCGAATTACCTCCTTCTGTGCTGCATCATTCTATGATTCTATGAAAAGAGATGTGATCGTTTCAAGTATAGTATGTAGAAGGCATTAGCGACAGGTCGCAAACTACATGGGTTATTTCTAAATGCACACACAAAGACAGATGGAAGATGCAACCATGAGGAGCTTTGCTAAAACCCAGCTCAACCCACTGCCTGCTTGATCTGCGTCTTTTCAGGTATCTGTTTAAAACCACTTAGTGAAATGGTTTCATCTTTATAGACTGATGATATCACATATTGGCAGAACTATCTGACTGACATTTAGATTTGTGTCTGTAGTGTACACATTTGCCTCTAAATATTTATAAACTATTAGCACTAATTAACACTTTTGCTGACCTTCCCATTTCCCTTGTAGTAGATTTCTTAAACTACAAGCCGACCTCCTTGAAATACATCAGCTTTGCTTCCCGGGACACCCTCAGGTTGAGACTGATGATTTGTGTAGCTGTTTAACCCTTTTTGTTAGGAATGTTCTCAACAGACACTGAAAGGAGTTAAGGTACTGGGAAAGGAGTTAAAGTACTGGGAAAGGAGTTAAAGTACTGGGAAAGGCATTAAGGTACTGGGAAAGGATTAAAGTACTGGGAAAGGAGACTATCTAGTAACCTCATCACTTGAGGCTTTGAATGTGGCATTATCAGTGTTGCTGAAAATTCATGAAATTCCTCGAATGGTAATAGATTCTCAAACCAATGAAAGAAGTAGGAGCAGGCAGAGAGATTTTCTCTTTTCCTTTGGTGGGATATCATTTGCCAATACTTCTTAAGGAAGGATAAACTTACCTTAGAGGGAGTGCAATGAAGATTCACCAGACTGGTTCCTAGGATTGTCCTATGAGGAGAGATTCATAGAATCATAGAAATTTACAGCACAGAAGGAGGCCATTCGGCCCATCATGTCTGTGCCAGCTGAAAAAGAGCTATCCAGCCTAATCCCACTTTCCAGCTCTTGGTCCGTAGCCCTGTAGGTTATGGCACTTCAAATGCATATCCAAGTACGTTTTAAATGTGAGGGTTTCTGCCTCTACCACCCTTTCAGGCAGGGAGTTCCAGACCCCCACCATCCTCTGGGGGAAAAAAGTTCTCCTCAACTCCCCTCTAATCCTTCTATCAATTACTTTAAATCTATGCCCCCTGGTTATTGACCTCTCTACTAAGGGAAATAGGTCCTTTCTATCCACTCTATCAAGGCCCCTCATAATTTTGTATGCCTCAATTAAATCTCCCCTCAGCTTCCTGTATAACGTATAAAATTCTGACAGGGCTAGACAGACTGGATGCAGGGAGGATGTTTCCCCTGGCTGGGGGCTCTAGAACGAGGGGTCACAGTCTCAGCATACGGGGTAGGACATTTAGGACTGAGATGAGGAGAAATTTCTTCACTCAGAGGGCGGTGAACTTGTGGAATTCGCTACCACAGAAGGCTGTGGAGGCCAAGTCACTGAATATATTTAAGAAGGAGATAGATAGATTTCTAGATGCAAAAGGCGTCAAGGGATATGGGGAGAGAGCGGGAATATGGTATTGAGATAGAGGATCAGCCATGATCATACTGAATGTTGAAGCAGGCTCGAAGGGCCGAATGGCCTACTCCTGCTCCTATTTTTCTATGTTCTATGTGTCCTCTGTTCCAAAGAAAACAACCCCAGCCAATCCAATCTTTCCTCATAGCTAAAATTCTCCAGTCCTGGCAATATCCTCGTAAATCTCCTCCATAACCTCTCTACTGCAATCACATCTTTCCTGTAGTGTGGTGACCAGAACTGTATGCAGTACTCTTTAGCTGTGGCCTAACTAGTGTTTGATACAGTTCAAGCATAACCTCCTTGTTCTTATATTCTATGCCTCAGCTAATAAAGGAAAGTATCCCGTATGCTTTCTTAACCACCCTATCTACCTGTCCTTCTACCTTTAAGGATATATGGACATGCACTCCAAGGTCCCTCTGTTCCTCTACACTTCTCAGTATCCTACCATTTATTATGTATTCCCTTGCCTTGTTAGCCCTCCCCAAATGCTTTACCACACACTTCTCTGGATTGATTTCCATTTGCCACTTTTCTGTCCACCTGACCAATCCATTGATATCTTCCTGCAGTCTACAGCTTTCTTCCTCACTATCAACCAGTCATTTTTTGTTTCATCTGCAAACTTCTTACTCATGCCCCCTACATTGACATCTAAATCATTGATATATACCACAAAAAGCAAGGGACCTAGTACTGAGCCCTGCAGAACCCCATTGGAAACAGCCTTCCAATCACAAAAACACCAGTCACCTATTACCCTTTGCTTCCTGCCACTGAGCAAATTTTGGATCCAACTTGCCACTTTCCCTGGATCCCATGGGCTTTTACTTTTCTGACCAGTCTGCTTTGTGGGACCTTGTCAAAAGCCTTGCTAAAATCCATGTAGACCACATTAAATGCACTACCCGCATTGACCCTCCTTGTTACCTCCTCAAAAAATTCAATCAATTTAGTCAGATTGAGATGACCAGACCTATATTCCCTAGAGTTTAGAAGAATGAGAGGTGATCTCATTTAAACATATAAAATTCTTACAGGGCTTGACAGGATAGATGTTGGGAGGATGTTTCCTCTGGCTGAGGTGTCTAGAACTGGGGGTCACAGTCTCAGAATAAGGGGTCGGCCATTTAGGACTGAGATGAGGAGAAATTTCTTCACTCAGAGGGTTGTAAATCTTTGAAATTCTCTACCCCGGAGGACTGTGGGTGCTCAGTCGTATTAAAGACAGAGATCGATGGATTTTGGGATATCAAGGGAATCAAGTGATTTGGGGATCGGGTGGGAAGGTGGAGTTGAGGTAGAAAATCAACCATGAGCTTATTGAATGCTGAAGTAGGCTTGAAGGGCCGAATGGCCTACTCCTGCTCCGATTTCTTATGTTCATTTGTTCTCTCAGCGGATAAGGATGTCTGAGGCATTTGGAAAACCTCTTTTTAAAAAGAAAAAGAAAGTACCATTATTCAAGAAGGGTAGTAGGGATAAACCAGGGAATGACAGGCCAGTGAGCCTAACATCAGTGGTATGAAATTATTGGAAAAAAATCTGAGGGACAGAATTAGCCTCCACTTGGAGAGGCAGGGATTAATCAGGGATAGTCAGCATGGCTTTGTCAGGGGGAGATCATGTCTAACCAATTTGATTGAATTTTTCGAGCGGGTGACTAGGTGTGTGGATGAGGGTAGTGCAGTTGATGTAATCTACATGGACTTCAGTAAGGCTTTTGACAAAGTCCCGCATGGGAAACTGGTCAAGTTGGTAAGAGCCCATGGGATCCAGGGCAATTTGGCACATTGGATCCAAAATTGGCTTAGTGGCAGGAGGCAGAGGGTGATGGTCGAAGGTTGTTTTTGTGCCTGGAAACCTGTGTCCAGTGGTGTACCGCAGGGCTCGGTGCTGGGTCCTTTGCTATTTGTGGTCTACATTAATGATTTAGATATGAATGTAGGAGGTATGATCAGTAAGTTCGCAGATGACACGAAAATTGTTGGAGTGGTAAATAGCGAGGAGTGGAGCCTCAGGCTACAGGACAATATAGATCGGTTGGGTAGATGGGCAGAACAGTGGCAAATGGAATTTAACCCTGAAAAATGTGAGGTGATGCATTTTGGGAGGACTAACAAGGCAAGGGAATACACAATGAATGGTAGGACCCTAGGAAGGACAGAGGATTAGAGGGACCTTGGTGTGCATGTACATAGATCCCTGAAGGCAGCAGGACAGGTAGATAAGGTGGTTAAAAAGGCATATGGGATACTTGCCTTCATTAGCCGAGGCATAGAATATAAGAGCAGGGAGGTTATGATGGAGCTGTACAAAACGCTAGTTAGGCCACAGCTGGAATACTCTGTGCAGTTCTGGTCGCCACACTATAGGAAGGATGTGATTGCATTGGAGAGGGTGCAGAGGAGATTCACCAGGATGTTACCTGGGCTGGAGCGCTTCAGCTATGAAGAGAGACTGGACAAACTGGGGTTGTTTACTTTAGAGCAGAGAAGGCTGAGGGGGGGACCTGATTGAGGTGTACAAAATTATGAGGGGCATAGATAGGGTAGATAGAAAGGAACATTTCCCCTTAGTAGCGGGGTCAATAACCAGGGGGCATAGCTTCAAGGTAAGGAGCAGGAGGTTTAGAGGGGATTTTAGGAAAATCTTTTTCACCCAGAGGGTGGTTGGAATCTGGAACTCACTGCCTGAAAGGGTGGTAGAGGCAGGAACCCTCACAACATTCAAGAAGCATTTAGATGAGCACTTGAAACGCCATAGCATACAAGGCTACGGATCAAGTGCTGGAAAATGGGATTCGAATAGACAGGGCTTGATAGCCGATGCGGACATGATGGGCCGTGTAATGTATGTACCTTTAAGGGGGAGAACTACTTTTTACACCTCCTGTATCCTGTAGTACTGGCAGTGACCATACCTGTATATAAATCCTGAGTAGTGATCTGTACAGTCAGTTGCAGTTTGAACCATGTTGAGTAAACACCTGTTATACCGTTCTCTGCAGTCCTTTTCTTATTATTACACGGACGTAACAGTGGCGACGAGCAGATTCGAACTTAGCTGCAACTCTGCATCATCTCCCAGGGATTCGCTCCTGGAGAACAGTGGAAGAAGGTCGAGTCCAGAAACACAGGCGTCGACCATGGGCAACCGCCCAGTCATCCAGCAGAGATTTGAGCATCGCAGGGGAGGCTGTCGAGAGCCAGGCTTGGCTTTCCAGTCACAGTGGTCCAGCGAAATGGGCTGGCAACACGTACTGCGCAGACCCTTCCCGAACAGCGATGGGCTAGAGCCCGACTGAGCGGCACAGAAAAAGGCCGAGCAGCGTCGACGGGGGAGAGAGAGGGCAGAGCGCAAAGGGCGCAGCCGATGTTCAGGACCGAGCGGCATCAACGGGGGAGAGAGGTGAGAGAGAGCAGAGTGCAGCTGGTGTTCAAGGGCCGAGCAGCGGCGACGGGGGAGAGAGAGAGGGCAGAGTGCACAGAGCGCAGCCGGTGTTCAGGACTGAGCGGCGTCAATGGGGGAGAAAGAGGCGTGCAGGAAAACACGAGGCGCTGCCATTGCCACGAGGACCGCAGAGAGCGGCATTGGCAGCAGCGCAGGAGCAGTGCACAAAGCCCACAGGGCGTTGCCATTTGCCACGAGGACCGCCGAGAGCGGCGTTGGCAGCAGCGCGGGAGACGTCATTTTAAGCCGCAGCGGGGAAGAAAGGAAAGCGCGGGAGACGCCATTTTAAGCCAGTCTAACCACACCCAAAAATGCCGAAGAGTGGCAGCATCACAGCATTCGACAATGAAGTCGAAGATTGGACGACATATGTCGAACGCATAGAAGTATACTGCAAGGCGAATGAAGTGCCAGATGACAAGAAAGCGCTGGTATTGTTGAATTCAATGGGTGCAAAAACGTATGGCTTACTACGAAACCTAGTAACCCCAGAGAAGCCAGTAGAGAAGGATTTTGAAAACATAGTGTCAATCCTACAGGACCACTTAAACCCCACACCACTGCTGATAGCAGAAAGATTTAAGTTTCACAAAAGGAACCAGCATAAAGATGAAAGTAATGCTGAGTATTTAACGGAACTGTGCAAGCTATCGAAACACTGCCAGTTTGGAACGGGACTAGCAGATACTTTAAGGGACAAGTTTGTGTGTGGGCTTCAAAGTGAAGGAACCCAGAAACGGCTTCTATCAGAAAAGGATCTTACGCTGGACAAGGCTTTCAGCATTGCAGTATCACATGAAGCAGCAGCACGGGGCGCTGCAGAGATACAACGGAGACCGCAAGAATATGGCACAAATGAAATGTCATACGGAACAGTGAAGTGCTATCGCTGCGGCAGAACAACACATGACCATAATGATTGCTGGTTCAAGGACAAAGTGTGCAGACATTGTGGAAAAGTAGGACACATAGCAAGAGTCTGCAGGTCGGGAAAGAAAACCAGCAGCAAGATATCTCCACAGGAGAAGTACAAGAAGGTACATAAGGTGATGGAGAGTAGTTCAGACGAACAGAAGAGTGATACAGACTCCGGAAGCAAGGAGCTGGGTTGTCTGAAACTACATAATGTGATCAAAACGGAGGATCACCAAACTATCTGGGTCACGCTCAAGATAGCAGGAGTCCAAGTGAAAATGGAATTGGACACAGGATCAGCCCTAACAGTCATAAACCGAATGGACTACAAGCGGCTATTCTCACATATACCCTTGAGAGATACAAAGATTGTCTTGAAGACGTACACGGGGCAAAAAGTCTACCCCAAAGGAAAAATAAGGGTGAACGTTATATATAATGGCAAGGAAACACCAAAAATGGACCTATATGTATTGCCAGATGGAGGACCACCACTACTAGGACGTGAATGGATCCGGAAGATACAGCTAGATTGGCATTCCATACAAGCACTGACTGTAGATGCCAAAAAGGATGATGACGTCACACCTGGACGACTGTCAAAAATGCTAACTGATGCACAAGAAATGTTCCAGCAGGGACTCGGAACACTAAAAGGCATAACAGCGATGATCAAAATAGAGGAAAATGCAAGCCCAAAGTTTTTTAAGGCCAGACCGGTACCTTATGCGATCCGCCCAGCCGTCGATGCAGAGCTGGAAGGTTTGGAACGTTCAGGAGTACTGTCCAAAGTGGACTGGAGCGACTGGGCTACACCCATCGTTCCTGTAATGAAGAGGTCGTTGAGTAATACGCCTGGGGAACCAAAGAAGGTTTGCATCTGTGGGGACTTTAAGGTGACAGTGAACCCAGTCCTTCACACTGTACAATATCCGCTTCCGCGGATTGAAGATATTTTCGCCTCGCTATCTGGAGGGAAACGCTTCACTAAGATTGATCTGGCCCAGGCATACCTGCAAATGGAGGTAGAAGAAGCCTCGAAACAGTACCTCATGATCAACACTCATAAAGTTCTCTACCAATACAACCGGCTGGTGTTCGGGGTAGCATCAGCTCCGGCTATTTGGCAAAGGGCAATGGAACAAGTCCTGCAAGGGATTCCAGGGATCCAGTGTTATTTGGATGACATCCTGGTCATGGGCAAAAATGACAGTGATCACCTCGCCAACCTGGAGCAGGTGCTCAGTAGATTGAAGGAATATGGGCTCCAAGCTAATCGCCACAAATGCGAGTTTTTCCAGAAGCAGATCTCGTATTGTGGCCACGTTATTGATAAAGAGGGGTTACATAAGTCCCCTGAAAAGATTGAGGCAGTAGTCAAGGCTCCAGCACCGGAAAATGTGTCACAACTGAGGTCGTTCTTCGGGCTGGTGAACTACTACCATAAGTTCTTGCCGAATTTGTCTACCGTACTACACGCACTGAACACCCTACTGCAAACGGGGGTACCATGGAAGTGGAGTGACGAATGTAAACGAGCTTTCCAGAAGAGCAAAGCATTGATCACATCAAAAGAGGTGTTGGCTCATTTCAACCCGGCACTACCAATTTGGTTGGCGTGTGATGCATCACCCTATGGCATTGGAGCAGTGTTGTCGCACAAATTCCCGGACGGCTCGGAGAGGCCAGTAGCCTTTGCGTCTCGGTCACTAACCTCAGCCGAGCGTAACTACGCCCAGATTGACAGGGAGGCCATCAGCCTAGTGTGGGGAGTGAAAAAGCTCAATCACTATCTGCACGGGCAGAAGTTCACCTTGCTGACTGACCACCAACTACTTGTCTCCATCTTTAATCCAAAGAAGGGCGTTCCGGTGATGACTGCGCAACAGCTACAAAGATGGTCCCTTTTTCTAGGGGCGCACCAATATGAAATCGAGTATAAGGGCACGAAACAGCATGGAAACGCTGATGGGCTATCACGCCTGCCACTGCCTACTGCAGAGGAAGCACCAGCAGTGGATCCTGTCGAAATATTTCATTCGACTATAATTGAATGCTTGCCAGTAACTAACGCTAGTATAGAGAAGGAGACCCGAAATGACCCGACACTGTCTCGGGTATATGATTTGACGGTGAAAGGATGGCCAGCACATGGCGACTCACTGTTGCCAGCATTCTCATCCAGAAGAGAACAGCTGTCAGTATGCCAGGGGACCTTGATGTGTGGATTCCGAGTGGTAATTCCACTCAAGTTAAGGGAGAGAGTGCTCAATGAGCTTCACGAAGGTCATCTGGGAGGGGTGAAAATGAAAAGCCTTGCTAGGGCTTATGTGTGGTGGCCGGGGATCGATTAGCAAATCGAGGACCTAACAAAGAGCTGCTCAGGATGCCAGAAGGTCCAAAATGCACCACCACATGCCCCTCTACACCCATGGGAGTGGCCCTCATCTCCATGGCAATGGGTGCATATTGATTTTTCTGGTCCATTCATGGACTCAATGTTTTTAATAGCCGTGGATGCGCACTCGAAACGGCCTGAGGTGATCAAAATGTCCTCCACCACCACGGAGAAAACTATTGCAGTCCTACGGACCATTTTTGCCAGGAACGGCTTGCCAGAGCAGATTTGCTCCGATAACGGACCACAGTTTGTGTCCGAAGACTTTCGAAGATTTATGAAAAGGAATGGGGTAAGGCATTACACATCCGCCCCGTATCATCCAGCCACAAATGGATTGGCTGAGAGGTTCGTACAAACCTTTAAAAAAGCAGTAAAGGCCATGTGCGATGACGACATTCCACTGCAGCATAAGGTGGACAATTTCCTTTTAGCCTACAGAAATGCGACACATGCAGTCACCAACCAAGCCCCGGCCATGATGTTCTTTAACCGAAGGTTGAGATCTCGTCTGGATTTGCTCAGACCAAATGTACGAAGAGATGTTGAGAATAAGCAATTCTAGCACATCAATGAGAAGCCGACAAGGAGCTTCAATGTAGGGCAACCAGTCTTGGCCCGCGACTACCGAACAGAGAAATGGCAACCAGGAACGATATGCACACGGCAGGGGCCACTAATGTACACAGTGGATGTTGGGGAGAACATTGTGAGACGTCATGCTGACCAGATCCTAGAGTCACAGGAACGAGTCAAACCCATGTCTCGGCCATAAGTACCTGGTGAGGAACCCGACGTACAGGTCGCATCTACCTCAGAAACAATAGCTTTGGAAGCTGATGAATCAACTGATGACAGGGTGCTAGAATCGCCTCCGCACCAAGAGCGAGACACTCGGGAAAGGCGTTATCCAGAAAGAATCAGGAAGCCTCCCCAAAGACTGAATTTATAAATAGACTATTTTCAGTTAATGTTGCATGTTAAAAGTATTAATTGTAATTAGTTTGATATTTAATTGTTAAATGAGTTTTATGGTACTGTTAATCTAAAAGGGGAGGAATTGTAATGTATGTACCTTTAAGGGGGAGAACTACTTTTTACAGCTCCTGTATCCTGTAGTACCGGCAGTGACCACACCTGTATATAAACCCTGAGTAGTGATCTGTACAGCCAGTTGCAGTTTGAACCACGTTGAGTAAACACCTGTTGTACCGTTCTCTGCAGTCCTTTTCTTATTATTACACAGATGTAACAGGCCGAAGGGCCTCTTTCCGTGCTGTATAACTCTATGACTCTATGCTTGTGTCTGGGAGCTGTGAATAAGCTTGTTGCTGCTCTACATAAATTGTTGCAGGCAGTGCAGGACCATGTTCTCTGATTGCTGCCACGGAAGAATACAGAAGAGTGGATACTGTCTAGCATTGTAATGATAAATGGTGTGGAATGTTTAGATACCCCTTGCAGTCGTTAAATGAGTAACTTCATCATAGGGTATTGGACTGAAACATACAGGACCAGGCAAGCCTCATCCTTGATCCCTGCTGTGTGCTGGATTACTTCATCTCAGGCTTGGGGCGGTGGGGTGGGCTGGAGGAGGGCGCATTGGGACGGCGGGGTGGTTCTGCAGCTGATAATGAAATATAATTTTTCTTTTACAAATTTAGTAAATAAAGTCCCTGTAATCTGTAGTTTCCTGTCACTTATGCTACGGGTCAGCAGTCTAGTTTCACGTAACTTAATATACTTAGCAGTAATGTCCGCTTAATAGTTATACATGTATGAAAATATTGATACTGAACACTAAAGAAACAATATAGTGGGGTAGTACACAGAGGAGATGTAATGACCCGCTGTGAGATGTGATTTATATTTCCACAAGTATAGCAGGCCGGATAGCTAACGAGTGATGAAGTCAGTCTTGAGTTATGATCAGACCCCGAAGGGTAGTATAAATCATAGTTCATGGCCAGCCATGACAAATTCTAACTATATCACACAATTAATATTATTTTGAAAGGGATTCGGGTATTTTGGGGGGTATTTATGAATTTATGAATATTTTATAATAATTCTCCCCCCCCCCCCCCCAGTCATTTTAATCGGCTGTTAGGAGAGCAGATTGCTGTAATAATGTAAGCTGCCTCACACTTACTACCATCCTAAACATTCCTTTAAGAGGGAGTGGCATTAACATTGAGGCATAACAACAGCGCACAAAAACATAACCTCTTCAGATATATTAAAATCACTTGATATCACCGCATTCTAGTTCAACATAATCCCCATGTCAACTTGTCAATATATTTTTCTATTCTGGAAGTGTCCACATTTACCTGCAATCCCTGTGATGTCTGCAGTGTGATTCTCATCATTGTATTCCAGTCCCTCTATGGCCTCGCCCCTCCCTATCTCTGTAACCTCCTCCAGCCCTTCAACCCTCTGAGATCTCTGCGCTCCTCCAGTTCTGGCCTCTTGCGCATCCCCGATTTCCATTGCTCCACCATTGGTGGCTGTGCCTTCAGCTGCCAAGGCCCTAAGCTCTGGAATTCCTTCCCTAAACCTCTCCACCTCTCTAGTTCTCTCTCCTCCTTTAGACGCTCCTTAAAACATACCTCTTTGACCAAGCTTTTGGTCATCCGCTCTAATATCTCCTTCTGTGGCTTGGTGTCAAATTTTGTTTGATCATAAGAACATAAGAACATAAGAAATAGGAGCAGGAGTAGGCCATATGGCCCTTCGAACCTGCTCCGCCATTCAATAAGATCATGGCTGATCTTCGACCTCAAATCCACTTCCCCGCCCTATCCCCATATCCCTTGATTCCCTTAGTGCCCAAAAACCTATTGACTTAAGACACTCCTTAAAATCTATCTCTTTGACCAAGCTTTTGGTCTCCTGTACTAATAGCTCCTTATGTGACTCAGTGTCAAATTTTGATTGATAATTGCTCCTGTGAAGTGCCTTGGGATGTTTTACTACATTAAAGGCGCTATATAAATGCAAGTTGTTGATGCAGTGATGGGGGTTCAGTGTCAGCTCGTACTCACCTCTCTTCCTCCATGATTTGGTTGTCATCCGAAATAGAAAAACAATTGAAAGCAAGTTGAAAGATCTTGGCCTTACCAACAAGAGCTTCAAATCCACGCTCAGCAGGTTTGGGAGGAATGCCACGTGCAACCTATGATACAATTGCACACAGCAGCCTGTCCTGGACCTCTGAGTATGGGCCCAAAGGACAGATCAGTTCAGTGTGTCTTACTGCTCTGACTCCAGCACTTGATCTCATTGCGACTGCGGTCTTTTGTACTTAGTTTTTATTTCTAAAACTTCACTCCAGGAGAGCGCTTCCCCTTTGACCTCTCTTTGACAGTAGATTTGAACCATTTCCAATCTATGCATTGGTGAAGCCGCAAGGGTGAAATTGGTCTTCGGTATTGGAGTGACACGGGCTCACAGCGAATCAGGGACCCGTTAATAAACTCCGCCCGATTTTCTTTTCCATTTCATAGAATTATAGAATCATAGAATCATACAGCAGAGAAGGAGGCCATTCGGCCCATTGGGCTGGATTTTTATTGAGGAAGCGGGTAGGAGGTGGGATAACAACTTTCGGGGTTGTAGTTCCGCCTCCATCGAGTTGTAGCCAACCTATGTGATTTTGACTTGATTGACCTTGTTGAGCCCGCCCAGCGGGCTCAGCAGGCCAATTAAGGGCCACCCAGCAACAGGTGACATCACAGATTGACATTTCATCTGCCAAGACCTTTTGACAGATGAAATATCAGCGTTTGACAGCTGTTTGAAGCTGTCAAACACTGACACTCTGTACTCTAAGTTAATTCCTTCCTCTCAGCCTGATTTAGAGCTCTCCCCAGAACAGAAAGCTGAATGCTGCACTTTTTGACAGATCGCAGCCATTCTGCTTTCTGTGCCAGTGAGATGAGGGACTCCCGAGACCTAAAGGAAGGAAGGCTGTAAAGGTAAGTAAAACTTCTTTAAACACTTTAAACACACCAAACACACTTACCTTTGCACTCATGCACCCATCACTCACCTGAACACCGGACATCTCAACCCCTTCAGCCCGACGGCCCGCCTCGCTAACTTGGCGTGGTTTGGAGCCGTCGGGAATCCCACACTTCACCAATGAAAATAGAGATTAGGCTAAAAACTGCCTGTTTAATACCTGTTAACAGGCAGTTAATTGGCACTAATCCCCTTCCCGCCTCGGGGAGGCGGGTCCCAGTGCGGAGCAGGTACCCACCTCCTTTGAAGCTGGCATGGAGGTGGGATGGGTTCGTGCCCCCCGATTTCGGGATTTTAACCCCCCACACACCTCCAATCCCGCCTCCACGGCCCAATGAAAATCCTGCCCATTGTGTCTGCGCGGCTCTTTCGAAGAGCAATCCAGTTAGTCCCACTCCCCCATTTGAAGTCAATGGTAATGAAAATTGGAGCTGGTGTAAAATGGGCTACCGATTCGCTATGACCCCGCTTTGCGCTACTGGCAAAGACCAATTTCACCCCCACAATATCTGGTCAACTTATAGCCAAAGCCACATTATTTGGTCACTTAGTGGGAAGGTTGAGAGCTTGGGCTTTAGGTTACAAATATGGACAAGGAGTTGGAAAGCTAAACTGACATTAAATGGCAAATATTTACCTCTAATTTTTAGCTTCACTTTATGAATTTGACTTTACCTTCATCCACAGCGAATGTTAGAAGGGGAAGAGAGTTTGGGATGTGTAATCTAATGCTTTTTATTAAAAAGAAATGATTAAGTGTTTTTAAACTTATTTAATCAGCCCGGTATTTAACAGTTTCCATGACACATGATAGCTGCATAGACTAGGAAATTAGTGGGAAAGTAATATCAATCCCCATTGCAAACTAGCTCATACATGTTGACATAATATATAAAAATTCAATAAGTTACACTGTCCCCATGCACAGTATATTTTCCTATCGTTTTAATGGGGGTGGGGCTGTCAATGCACCAGCCAAGAGGGCAGTTTGCTCCCACTGATGCCATTCTTTGGGACATCCTGCGGTTGTGAAAGGCTCTATATAAATGCAAGTCTTTCTTTCTTTCCTCTTTCACTCTGAAGCAGCTATTGCCAGGCATGTGATATCAGTTCAGGAATGATTGGAAGAATGATTTTCTCTCCCTTTCCATGGTGAAGTGCCTGGCTTCCAACCAGCGCCTCCTCAATGTGACAAGGATGAGATTGGGAGTTCACTGGGGACTTCTAACATGCCCCTACCACACTGTGGGACAGTGTGTTGATGGTGCAGCACACAGGGCTACTGCTCTTCTCTTTGTTTTCCGTTATTCAGCTAGAAAGAAAACCAGGTAAACTATAAAATCAGTCACATTATGCAATAAACTATCAGAGTGCTGTGGCATTGAGTGCTGCTAGAGTTTGGTAAGTGGGAGAAAAGTCATTTAAGTGTATTTTGTGAATTTTAGTGTGTTAAAAAGTTAATTCTTTGAAGTGAGTTTAATTTTTTAAGTGTATATTAAACTGCTGAGGAGTTTAACCCAGAAGTAGAATCTGGGTATAAAAGGGGCAGGACTAGTGCTGTTGCACAGAGTGCTGTGGCATTGAGTGCTGCTGGAGTTTGGTAAGTGGGAGAGTTCGGGCAAGTGGGAGGTGAGGATGTGTTTTTTGCTCTGTTTTGTTCCCCACTCCCAGGCTTAGACAGCACTGTGGAAGCGGAGCAGCGAGACGAGTCAACCAAACAGGCCCCACAGACAGTATTCAAGGAGGAGGTTGGTGATCAGCTGGTTGGTTGGTTTTCTTCCTTCTCTTTTATACCTCTAAGTTGGTAAGTCCTATTGAATAGTGGTGTAATATTATCATTTATATCGGGGTAGAGGGTCTTCATAACTAATAATAAGAAATTTAATTAATTACATAGATATGGGTGAACAGGTGATGTGTCACTGTTGCGAAATGTGGGAGCTGGTGGACCCCATTGAGGCTCACGGTGATTACATTTGCAATAAGTGTTTGCTGCTAGAGGAACTCAAGCTCCATGTTAAAGAGCTTGAGACTGAGCTTCAGACATTGCGACACATCAGGGAGGGGGAGTAGTTCCTGGACTCTATGTTTCAGGAGGTGGTCACACCTATGAAATTAATTAATGCAGATGTAGTCCGTGGTCAGGGACAGGACGGTGTGACTACGAGTGAGGCAGGTACAGGGATCCAGGAGGTAGTGTTGAAGGAGCCGCAGCCCTTGCTCTTGTCAAGCAGGATCGAGGTTCTTACTCCCTGTGAGGGCGGGAGCGGGGACTGCAGGGAGGATGAGCAACCTGGCCACAGCACCATGGTACAGGGGGCCATTCAAGTGGAGGGAGTAAAAAGAAATGTTGTAGTGGTAGGGGATAGTATCATTGGGGGGATAGATAGGGTTCTCTGCAGTCAAGAGCGGGAATCCCGAAGGCTGTGTTGGCCAGGGTTAAGGACATCTCTTCTGGGCTGGAAAGAAACTTGGAGTGGGAGGGGGGGGATCCCGTTGTCGTGGTCCATGTTGGTACAAACGATGTAGATAGGACAAGGAAGACGGTTCTGTTAAAGGAGTATGCGCAGCTAGGGGTCAAATTAAAAAACAGAACCTCAAGGGTAATAATCTCTGGGTTATTACCTGAGCCACGAGCGAATTTGGCTAGGATAAATAAAAGTAAAGAGTTAAATGCGTGGCTCAAAGACTGGTGTGGGAGAAATGGGTTTTGCTTCTTGGGACACTGGCACCAGTACTGGGACAGGAGGGAGCTGTTCCGTTGGGACGGACTCCACTTGGCCAGTGCTGGGACTAGAGTCCTGTCGAATCATATAACTAGGGCTGTAGAGAGGGCTTTAAACTAATTAGTGGGGGGGAGGTTTCTAGAGAGCAAATAATAGAAATGACAACGGAGAAGGTCATGGACTTAGGTAGCAGTGGGGGAGTTAAAAAACAGAACATGTCAGGAAGGGACAGAAGGTATGGAGTAAAAGGTAAAGTACTAAAAGAGGAAAAAACAGGAACTAAGTGTCACAAAACATATTTGAAAGTTCTTTATCTGAATGCACGTAGCATTCGTAACAAAATGAATGAGTTAATGGCACAAAATGAATGAGTTAACGGCACAAATAACTACATATGGGTATGATCTTGTGGCCATTACAGAAACATGGCTGCAGGGTGACCATGACTGGGAATTAAACATACCAGGTTATTTAACAATCAGGAAGGACAGGCAGGAATGGAGGGGAGGTGGGGTGGCTATGTTAATAAAGGAAGGAATCACTATAATACAGAGAAATGATATTGGGTCAAAGGAGCAGGATAGTGAAACAGTTTGGGTGGAGATAAGGAATAATAAGGGGAAAAAAACACGAGTGGGTGTAGTCTATAGGCCTCCAAACAGTTGCAACTCTGTTGGACGGAGTATTAATCAGGAAATAGTTGAGGCTTGTAATAAGGGAACAGCTATAATTATGGGGGATTTTAACTATCATATTAACTGGACAGATCAAATTGGGCAGAGCAGCCTTGAGGATGAGTTCATTGAGTGTATTAGGGATGGGTTTCTTGAGCACTATGTAACTGAACCGATCAGGGGGCAAGCAACCTTAGATTTGGTCCTGTGTAATGAGACAGGATTAATTAAAAATGTCCTAGTAAAGGATCCCCTTGGAATGAGTGGTTGAATTCCATATTCAATTAGAGGGTGAGAAGGTTGGATCTCAAACAAGCATGCTGAGCTTGAATAAAGGAGACTATGAAGGTATGAGAGCGGAATTGATTAGAGTGGACTGGGAAAATAGATTAAAGGGTAAGACGGTACATGATCAGTGGTGTACATTTAAGGAGTTATTTTACAACTTCCAAAAAATATATATTCCACTGAGGAAAAAAGGGTGTAAAAGAAAAGATAGCCATCCGTGGCTAAGTAAAGTAATTAAGGATAGTATCCGACTAAAAACAAGGGCATATACGGTAGCCAAATCTAGTGGGAGGATAGAAGATTGGGAAGTCTTTAAAAGACAGCAAAAAATAACTAAAAGATTGATTAAGAAAGGGAAGATAGATTATGAAAGTAAATTAGCAAAAAATATAAAAACAGATAGCAAAAGTTTCTATAGTTATATAAAAAGAAAAAGGGTGGCTAAAGTAAATGTTGGTCCCTTAGAGGATGAGACCGGGAAATTAATGGTGGGAAACATGGAGATGGCAAAAACGCTGAACAAATATTTTGTATCAGTCTTTACGGTAGAGGACACTAAGAATATCCCAACACTGGACAAACAGGGGGCTCTAGGGGGGGAGGAGCTAAATACGATTAAAATCACTAAGGAAGTGGTACCTGGTAAAATAATGGGACTCAAGGTGGATAAATCCCTTGGACCTGATGGCTTACATCCTAGGGTCTTGAGGGAAGTGGCGTTAGGGATTGTGGATGCATTGGTAATAATTTTCCAAAACTCCCTGGACTCAGCAAAGGTCCCGGCAGATTGGAAAACTGCTAATGTAACACCCTTATTTAAAAAGGGTAGTAGGCAGAAGGCTGGAAACTATAGACCTGTTAGCCTAACATCTATGGTTGGTAAAATGTTAGAGTCCATTATTAAGGAGACAGTAACGGGACATTTGGATAAACATAATTTAATAGGACAAACTCAGCATGGTTTCATGAAGGGGAAGTCATGTTTGACAAATTTGCTTGAGTTCTTTGAGGAAGTAACATACAGGGCGGATAAAGGGGAACCAGTGGACGTAGTGTATTTAGACTTCCAAAAGGCATTTGACAAGGTGCCACACAAAAGATTATTGCTCAAGATAAAAAATCACGGGATTGGGGGTAATATTCTGGCGTGGGTGGAGGATTGGCTCTCTAACAGAAAGCAGAGAGTTGGGATAAATGGTTCGTTCTCAGGCTGGCAATCAGTAACTAGTGGTGTTCCGCAGGGGTCAGTGCTGGGTCCCCAACTCTTTACAATCTATATTAATGATTTGGAGGAGGGGACCGAGTGTAACATATCAAAGTTTACAGATGATACAAAGATGGGAGGGAAAGTATTGAGTGAGGAGGACATAAAAAACCTGCAAGGGGACATAGACAGGCTAAGTAAGTGGGCAGAGATTTGGCAGATGGAATACAATACTGGAAAGTGTGAGGTTATGCACTTTGGCAGGAAAAATCATAGAGCAAGTTATTATCTTAATGGCAAGAAACTGGAAAGTACTGTAGTACAAAGGGATCTGGGGGTCCTGGTACACGAAACTCAAAAAGTTAGTATGCAGGTGCAGCAAGTGATCAAGAAGGTCAATGGAATGTTGGCTTTTATTGCTAGGGGGATAGAATATAAAAACAGGGAGGTATTGCTGCAGTTGTACAAGGTATTGGTGAGACCGCACCTGGAATACTGCATACAGTTTTGGTGTCCATACTTAAGAAAAGACATACTTGCTCTCGAGTCAGTACAAAGAAGGTTCACTCGGTTAATCCCGGGGATGAGGGGGTGGCCATATGAGGAGAGGTTGAGTAGATTGGGACTCTGCTCATTGGAGTTCAGAAGAATGAGAGGCGATCTTATTGAAACATATAAGATTGTGAAGGGGCTTGATCGGGTGGATGCGGTGAGGATGTTCCCAATGATGGGTGAAACTAGAACTAGGGGGCATAATCTTAGAATAAGGGGCTGCTCTTTCAAAACTGAGATGAGGAGACACTTCTTCACTCAGAGGGTGGTAGGTTTGTGGAATTTGCTGCCCCAGAAAGCTGTGGAAGCTACATCATTAAATAAATTTAAAACAGAAATAGATAGTTTCCTAGAAGTAAAGGGTTACGGGGTGCGGGCAGGAAATTGGACATGAGTCTAGGTTCGGAATGGTCATGGCCCTGTGGGTAGTGGGTAGTGGAGTGGGCCCAGGGGCCATGTAGCCTGGTTCTGCTCCTACTTCTTGTGTTCTAATTCTGTTAGATTTCAGGAGATGGTTTTATTCCTGTTCCTGGCTGGGGTGGAGATCGCCTTTACAGAAGGTAAGTACTGTAGAAAATATATGGACAGAGTGCTCTCCTGGACGAGTTTCTATCGCCTAGATGGGTCGGAGAGGAATTTCCCAGATTCATTCTCCCAAATTGGCTATTGGGTTTTTTATCTGGTTTTTCGCCTCTCCCGGGAGATCACATGGGTTCGGGTGGATGGAGAGTGATAGAAGGTTTGAGGTAAGGATCAGATCAGCCATGATCTTATTGAATGGTGGAGCAGGCTCGAGGGGCCGATTGGCCTACTCCTGCTCCTATTTCTTATGTTCTTATGTTCTACGTCGCCTTCATTTCTCTCTGCCTCCCTGCAATTTTCTCCCCATCTCTCCTGGCTGCCCCGAGCATTTTGCCCATTGATTTCTCTTTAAATATGGGTGTTGGTAGATTATTTGATTGTGGGGGGTGCACCAGAGCCAAACGAAATCCCTCCATGACACCCTGCTCACTCTTTCACCATCTCTACCATCTGCTCTCCTTCCTTGGCACCTTCTCATGCCAGTGCAGGAGATACAACACCAGCCCATTCACCTCCTCCCACACCACTGTCAAGGCCCCAAACACTCCTCTTGGGGGAGGCAGCAATTAATATGTACTTCCTCTGAAATAGTACACTGTATTCACTTCTCAACGTGCCATCTCTTCTACAGCGGGGAGACCATTAAAGATTAGCTGACTGCATTGCTGATCACCTCTTTCCTGTCTGCAAGTGTGTCCCCCAAGCTCCCAGTCGTGTGTTACTTCAATTTCCCGTCCCATTCCCACTTTGATCTTTCTGTCTTTGGCCTTTCTACACTGTTCCAATCAAGCTCATCCCAAGCTTAAGAAACAGCACCCTATCTTTCTATTAGGCACTTTGCAGCCCTCTGGCCTTAGTACTAACTTGAATAATGTCACACTTTAACTACAGCTCCCACTTTCTCTTCAGCAGGAAGTGGTGGCAATCTGGGATGGGTGTGCCGGTGTTTCTGACAATGGGGAGGGAAGGAGCAAGATGAAGCCTGGGGTGGGAGGGACCCTCCTTTGGATCACCATGCTGGTGAGGTGGTCTGCACCCTTGTTCTCAACCTGCTTTGTACTTCCTTGAGGTTCCTGGGCCTCTGCAGCCTGCTCTACTTTGCCAATTTATCTTCAACCTGCCTATCCCCCACCTCTTTAAACTAGTTACAGACTTCTCTGTGACTTCAGTGGAGAGCAAAATCATATGGAGGTCATCCATCTAGACTGACCCTAAACTCCCCGTTATTGCAGAATCTAATGTGTTCTTAAATAAGTCCAGGGGTTTCATCTCCACTACTCGACACAAAGTTCCATGCCATGCATTGATCTGGGTATGGCAGAAAGTAGAGTTGAGGTAGAAGATTAACCAAGATCTTATAAATGGCAGAGCATGCTCAAGGGGTCATATGGCCTACTCCTACTCCTATTTTTTAGTAGCATGGTGATCTTCGACCTCAACTCCACTTTCCCACCCAAGACCAGAGCATCGGACCTGTGTGGGAGCAGTGAGGAGCGGCGGCAGTTAAAACCGGCGGCAGCAGTGAACGAGGCCCGACCAGAGCATCGGACCTGTGTGGGAGCAGTGAGGAGCGGCAGCAGTTAAAACCGGTGGCAGCAGTGAACGAGGCCCGACCAGAGCATCGGACCTGTGTGGGAGCAGTGAGGAGCAGCGGCAGTTAAAACCGGCGGCAGCAGTAAACGAGGCCCGACCAGAACATCGGACCTGTGTGGGAGCAGTGAGGAGCGGCGGCAGTTAAAACCGGCGGCAGCAGTGAACGAGGCCCGACCAGATCATCGGACCTGTGTGGGAGCAGTGAGGAGCGGCGGCAGTTAAAACCGGCGGCAGCAGTGAACGAGGCCCGACCAGAACATCGGACCTGTGTGGGAGCAGTGAGGAGCAGCGGCAGTTAAAACCGGCGGCAGCAGTAAACGAGGCCCGACCAGAGCATCGGACCTGTGTGGGAGCAGTGAGGAGCGGCGGCAGTTAAAACCGGCGGCAGCAGTGAGGTGAGGCCCGACCAGAGCATCGGACCTGTGTGGGAGCACTGAGGAGCGGCAGCAGTTAAAACCGGCGGCAGCAGTGAACGAGGTTTACCAATTCAACAGCGGGGGAGAGAGGTAAAAAGTAATCAAAGTGTGACGTCACCAGGAAGCAGCTAAGTGATTGGTTGGTGAGTATTTCTCTCTTTTTTTAAACTTTAACTCTGGTTTATAATTTCTAAGGTCTCTCTGGTGTAGCAGGGACTGTTGGTAAACCAGTTAACTGTAGTGTAATAGTGGGATTGATTCAATTTAAATTCAATTAATTAAAGGGTAAGTCATGGCAGGACAGCCGGGCCACGTGATATGCTCCTCCTGCGATATGTGGGAACTCAGGGACACTTCCTGTGTCCCTGACAACTACATGTGCAGGAAGTGCATCCAGCTGCAGCTACTGACAGACCGCATTGCGGCACTGGAGCTGTGATTGGATGCATACTGGAGCGTTCATGATGCTCAGGACATCGTGAGTAGCACGTTTATGGAGTTGGACACACCGCAGGTAGAGGTTGGACAGGAAGAAAGGGAACGGGTGACCAACAGGCAGAGTACTAGGCGCAGGCAGGTAGTGCAGGGGTCCCCTGTGGCCATCCCCCTCTCCAACTGATACACCACTTTGGGTACTGTTGGGGGGGATGGCTTATCAGAGGAAGGCAGCAGCAGCCAACTTCCTGGCACCAGGGGTGGCTCTGCTGCACAGAATGGGAGGAAAAAGAGGGGTAGAGCTATAGTAATAGGGGATTCAATTGTAAGGGGAATAGATAGGCGTTTCTGTGGCCGCAAATGAGACTCCAGGATGGTGTGTTGCCTCCCTGGTGCAAGGGTCAAGGATGTCTCCGAGCGGCTGCAGAACATCTTGGAAGGGGAGGGTGAACAGCCAGTTGTCGTGGTGCATATAGGCACCAACGATATAGGTAAAAAGCGGGATGAGGTCCTAAAAGTGGAATATAGGGAGTTAGGAGATAAATGAAAAAACAGGACCTCAAAGGTAGTAATCTCAGGATTGCTACCAGTGCCACGTGCTAGTCAGAGTAGAAATAGAAGGATACTTCAGATGAATACGTGGCTAGAGGAATGGTGCCAGGGGGAGGGATTCAAGTTCCTGGGAAATTGGAACCGGTTCTGGGGGAGGTGGGACCAGTTCAAACCGGACAGTTTGCACCTGGGCAGGGCTGGAACCAATGTCCTAGGGGGAGTGTTTGCTAGTGCTGTGGGGGAGGGTTTAAACTAAAATGGCAGGGGGTTGGGAACCTGAGCAGGGAGACAGAGGAAAGGGAAACAAGGATAAAAGCAAAAGATAGGAAGGAGAAAAACAAATGTGGCAGTCAGAGAAATCAACGGTTGAAATCAAACGTGGCCACAGTAAATAATAATTCTAATAGGTCTAAGAGCGTTAAAAAAACAAGCCTGAAGGCTTTGTGTCTTAATGCGAGGAGCATTTGTAATAAGGTGGATGAATTGGCTGCGCAAATAGTGGTAAACGAATATGATTTGGTTGGGATTACGGAAACGTGGCTCAAGGATGGCCAAAACTGGGAACTCAACATCCAGGGGTATTCAATATTCAGGAAAGATAGGCAAAAAGGAAAGGGAGGTGGGGTAGCATTACTGGTTAAAGAAGGGATTAACACAATTGTAATGAAGGATATTAGCTCTGATGATGTGGAATCTGTATGGGTAGAATTGAGGAATACTAAGGGGAAAAAAACGTTAGTGGGAGTGGTATATAGACCTCCAAACAGTAAGGCGGAGGTTGGGGATGGCATTAAAAGGGAAATTAAAGAAGCGTGCAATAAGGGCACAGCAGTCATCATGGGTGACTTTAATCTACATATAGATTGGGCCAACCAAATTAGTAACAATACTGTGGAGGAGGAATTCCTGGAGTGTTTACGGGATGGTTTCCTGGACCAATATGTCGAGGAACCAAGCAGAGATCAGGCCATCTTAGACTGGGTATTATGTAACGAGAAAGGATTAATTAGCAATCTTGTTGTACGAGGCCCCTTGGGTCGGAGCGATCATAATATGATCGAATTCTTCATTAAGATGGAGAATGAAGTAGTTGACTCAGAGACTAGGGTCCTCAATTTAAATAAAGGAAACTATGATGGTCTGATGAGCGAGTTGGATAGGATTGATTGGGGAATGTCACTCAAAGGGTTGACAGTGGATAGGCAATGGCAAACACTCAAAGACCGAATGGATGAGCTACAGAATTTGTTCATCCCAGTTTGGCATAAAAATAAAACAAAAAAGGTGACTCAACTGTGGCTAACAAGGGAAATTAAGGATAGCATAAGATCCAAGGAGAGGACATATAAATTGGCCAGAAAAAGTAATAATCCTGAGGATTGGGAGCAGTTTAGGATTCAACAAAGGAGGACAAAGGGATTAATTAAGAAAGGGAAAATAGAATATGAGAGTAAGCTTTCAGGGAACATAAAAACTGACTGTAAAAGCTTTTATAGATATGTGAAGAGAAAAAGATTGGTGAAGTCAAGCGTAGGTCCGTTGCAGTCAAAATCAGGGGAATTTATAATGGGGAACAAAGAAATGGCAGACCAAATAAATACATATTTTGGTTCTGTCTTCACAATGGAGGACACAAATAACCTCCCAGAGATGCCGGGGAACATACGGTCTGATGAAAGGGTGGAACTGAAAGAAATCAGTATTTGTAGGGAAATGGTGTTAGGAAAATTGATGGGACTGAAGGCCGATAAATCCCCAGGGCCTGATAATCTACATCCCAGGGTACTTAAGGAAGTGGCCCTAGAAATAGTAGATGCATTGCTGGTCATCTTCCAGAACTCGATAGACTCTGGAACAGTACCCATGGATTGGAGGGTAGCTAATGTTACCCCACTATTCAAAAAAGGTGGTCGAGAAAAAGCGGGGAATTATAGACCGGTAAGCCTGACATCGGTAGTGGGGAAAATGCTAGAGTCCATTATAAAAGATGTAATAGCACGGCACTTCGAAAGCAGTGACAGGATCGGACGAAGTCAACATTGATTTACAAAAGGTAAATCATGCTTGACTAATCTACTGGAATTTTTTGAGGATGTAACTGGTAAAATAGATAAGGGAGAACCAGTGGATGTGGTGTATTTGGACTTTCAGAAGGCTTTCGATAAGGTCCCGCATAAGAGATTAGTGTGCAAAATTAAGGCACATGGGATTGGGGGCAAGGTATTGACTTGAATAGAGAACTGGTTGGCGGACAGAAAGCAAAGAGTTGGAATAAACGGGTCGTTTTCCGAGTGGCAGGCAGTGACTAGTGGGGTACCGCAAGGATCGGTCCTAGGACCCCAGCTGTTCACAATATCTTTTAATGATCTGGACGAGGGAATTGGATGTAATATCTCCAAATTTGCAGACGACACAAAGCTGGGTGGGAGGGTATGCTGTGAGGAGGGTGTTGTGAAACTCCAGTATGATTTGGACAGGTTGGGTGATTGGGCAGAAACATGGCAAATGCACTATAATGTGGATAAATGTGAGGTTATCCACTTTGGTGGCAAAAACAGGAAGGCAGATTATTATTTGAATGGCAATAGATTGGGAGAAGGGGAAGTGCAAAGAGACCTGGGTGTTCTTATGCACCAGTCGCTGAAGGTAAGCATGCAGGTGCAGCAGGCGGTTAAGAAGGCAAATGGTATGTTGGCCTTCGTAGCAAGAGGGTTCGAGTACAGGAACAAGGATGTCTTGCTACAGTTGTACAGGGCCTTGGTGAGACCGCACCTTGAGTATTGTGTGCAGTTTTGGTCGCCTTACCTGAGGAAGGACGTTCTTGCCATGGAAGGAGTGCAGCGAAGATTCACCAGGCTGATACCTGGGATGGCAGGAATGACATATGAGGAGAGATTGTGTCGATTGGGCTTATACTCACTGGAGTTTAGAAGATTGCGAGGGGATCTCATCGAAGCCTATAAAATTCTGTCAGGCCTGGAGAGACTAGATGCAGGAAGGATGTTTCTGATGGCCGGGGTGTCCAGAACCAGGGGTCATAGTCTAAGGATAAGGGGTAAGCCATTTAGGACTGAAATGAGGAGGAATTTCTTCACCCAGAGAGTGGTGAACCTGTGGAATTCTCTGCCACAGAGGGCGGTGGAGGCCAGTTCATTAAATATATTCAAGAAAGAGTTGGATATATTTCTTAAGGCTAAAGGGATCAAGGGATATGGGGAGAAAGCAGGGACAGGGTACTGAATTTGGATGATCAGCCATGATCGCATTGAATGGTGGAGCAGGCTCAAAGGGCCGAATGGCCTACTCCTGCTTCTATCTTCTTTGTTTCTAATCCCCATTTCTCTTGATTCCCTTAGAGTCCAGAAATCTATCGATCTCAGTCTTGAATATACTCAACGACTGAACATCCACAGCCCTCTGGGATAGAGAATTCCAAAGATTCACAACCCTCTGAGTGAATAAATTTCTCCTCATCTCAGTCCTAAATGGCCGACCCCTTATCCTGAGACTATGGCCCCTGGTTCTAGACTCTCCAGCCAAGGGAAACAGCCTCTCAGCAACTACGCTGTCAAGCCCTCTCAGAATCTTATATGTTTCAATGAGTTCACTTCTCATTCTTCTTTATGTTGATCGATCTTTGTGTAAGGACAAACTGCCCAACATTAAAGGAATATCTCGTGTGAAAATAAAAACTGGGTACAATTTGTGCAAGTGTTGTTTCTGCTCAGTAACAATTCTGTTACATTATTTTAATTGTGATGAAATATTCACCGAATGTTTCCTTCACTTGCCCTGTGTGTAATATGAAGCCTTGTTTTGTGCAGTGGGGCCTCATGTATTGTTGGCGATATCACATCCATATTCAGCAGATTTGACATGCACATGTAAACTGCTGTTAATAGTTTATGGCAGCAAGGGTTATGTCAGTTGTGTAATTACAATCGGGTTCTCTGTTGTGTAGATTGCTTAAAACGGCACAAACAGAGCATGGGACATGTTCCACAGATGCTGCCTGACCTGCTGAGTAGTTCCAATATTTTCTGTTTTTATTTCAGAATAGGGGATATGTGTGCTTAACAGTGACTACACTTCAAAAGTACTTTATTGCCAGTGAAGCACTTTGGGATGTCCTGAGGTCATGAAAGGCACTAAATAAATGCAAGCTTTTTCTTTATATGCATGTTAACATTATTCACTTTGATGCACTTTTTGTGTTTTATCTATATATATATAAAGCGGCTCTTCTGTCTGTCTGTCCCGATGTCTGCCTGTCTGTCTGTCCGTGTTCTATACGTTTGAAAGTTATAGAGCGTACCGACGCGCGTGTCACCTCAAAAGAAAGCTTGCGATTCCGGACCAGTCATAGGCGTATTTACGTTTCGGCCGGACAAAAATCCCGCCCGCGGTATCCGAAAAACATTCAGCGTTCCGCTCATTAGCATCTCATTAGCGACCGTGTGACGTCGAGGTCGACCAATCGGACGGCGGGTTCCTGGCGCGTGCCGTCCTACAGTTGAGTGTCGAGTGACTCGACGATTGACCAATCCTACGCTTCGGTGACCTGACCGGTCGACCAATCGGTGCGTGTGTGGGCGGGCCTTATCCTTCTGAACCGAGGTGAGTGGCCGCCATCTTGATTTTTCACGATTTTTTCCCCCACACTTTCTGTGTGTTAGGGAACTAAGGTAAATATTTTAATGATGTGTTAGGGAATTAAATAACAATTTATTTGTGTTTTAAATTGTGTTTAGCAAATGCGCACGCGGTGGGCGGGGCAGTTGGCTCCTCGTTCGAGACCAGGCCTGCGTCCGACCCGAGGGGCCACTTAGTTAACCGGCAGCCGAGCCCTGCCTCCTATTCACATCTACCGTCCTTCTTGCATGGGCCTACCGAGCGACTCCTACTCCCTCCTCCTCTTTTGCTGCTCTCCATTTATTTAATCTCCTCTTACTCGGCGAAAGATGAGTTTAAAAAAAAAAGAAGAGGCCGCCAGTTGCGCGGCCGCCTTGACGACGGCACGCATTCGCACGGCCCCCGTTACCCCAGCAACGGGGCACGCCGGCGGTCTTGAAACCACGCATGCGCACGGCCCCGCCACCCCGTGACGCCAGCACGTATGACTTTAAAGAAAATGAAGAGGGCCGCCAGTTGCGCAGTCGCCTTGACGCCGGCACGCATTGCGCACGGTCCCCCGTGACGCCAGCACACAGCCTCGGAAGATCGCGGGGGGGGGCGAGCCTCGGGAAATCGCGGGGGGGGCGGGGCCTCGGGAATCGCGGGGGGGAGGAGCCTTGGGGAAATCGCAGGGGGGGGAAGAGCCTCGGGAAATCGCGGGGGGGGGGAGAGCCTCAGAAATCGCGGGGGGGAGAGCCTCGGTAATCACGGGGGGGGGAGATCCTCGGGAAATCGCGGGGGGGGGAGAGCCTCGGAAATCGCAGGGGGGGGGAGAGCCTCGGGAAATCGCGGGGGGGGGGAGAGCCTCGGGAAATCGCCGGGGGGGGGGAGAGCCTCGGGAAATCGCGGGGGGGGGGGGAGAGCCTCGGGAAATCACGGGGGGGGAGAGCCTTGGGAAATCACGGGGGGGAGAGCCTCGGGAAGTCGCGGGGGGGGGGAGAGCCTCGGGAAATCGCGGGGGGGGGGAGAGCCTCGGGAAATCGCGGGGGGGGGAGAGCCTCGGGAAATCGCGGGGGGGGTGGGGGAGAGCCTCGGGAAATCGCGGGGGGGGGGAGAGCCTCGGGAAATCGCGGGGGGGGGGGGAGAGCCTCGGGAAATCGCGGGGGGGGGAGAGCTTCTCTGTTTCCCCCCCCAGTCTCTCTCTGTTCCCCCCCGTCTCTCTCTGTTCCCCCCTCCCCCCAGTCTCTCTCTGTTCCCCCCTCCCCCAGTCTCGCTCTGTTCCCCCCCAGTCTCTCTCTGTCCCCCCCCCAGTCTCTCTCTGTTCCCCCCCCAGTCTCTCTCTGTTCCCCCCCCCAGTCTCTCTCTGTTCCCCCCCCCCCAGTCTCTCTCTGCCGTCCCCCCACCCCCCCAGTCGCTCTCTCTCTCTTCCAACAACAACATGCCCTCGAAAAAGCCTCGGCAACGCCGGGCTCACCCCAGCTAGTATTATATAAAGTGGGGGAAAAAAACTGGTGATGCTGAGAATGAAAAATAAAACAGAAAATGCAGGAAAAACAAAGGATCGAGGGTCTGAAAGGCCTACTGCTGTTCCTATGTCCGATACCCTCGGTTAAAGAGAAAAGACAGGTTAACGTTTCAGGTAGATGGAGTTAAGACACAGATCAGCCATGATCTAATTGAATGGCGGAACAGGCTCAAGGGGCTGAATGGTCTCCTCCTGTTCCTATGCGTAGATCCTTCTTCAGAAAATTTCATACACAAGGATTTTATATTTAATTATTAATCAGAATGCTATTTTCAGCCAATAAGTTTTCTTCATACACAAGATATAGCTAAGTTAAAAAAGAAAAGTTAAGCACCTCTGGTAAACTGTCCAGTGTGGTACTGAGCCATATAGAGCAGGCAGGTCAAAAATGCAATCCCTGGTCTGTGCTGATTAATAACTGGGTCAGTGCTTTGGGTGCTGCAATTACTCTCAGTGCCTCTGGGTTAAGAAAAGAAAAAATAAAATCAACCAGATTGACCCTCTGGAAAGTGCGCATGTGTTGATGTCAGGTAACTATCGGTTCAGGTCCAGCCCTCCATGGTTAATTAGTCTGTCAACATTCACTGCCTACTCTCCTACGTGAAGGATCGGCAGTTTGGCAAGGTGCTGGAATGTTGCCAGCGCACATGGAATTCTACACCTCCAGTGAGTCATTGCCTCTGGGAAAGTAAGGGACAACAGGGGAGAAAATTGGCCCAAAAAAAGCATAATTTATATCGCAAATGAAGTTAATTATAACATCGACTAAACCCAATAGCTGAAAACAGTAAGTGTTGTCTGTAGCAAACTTGGGAAAGTATAATGTTTATGAGATTAGGGATAACACAGAGAGAAATTAACTAAACACACCTAATTTGTGTATGAAAATAAGGTTAATTAGAATATAGACATTTAAATACAACGTGAAGGGTATATTCATTCTGCTGCTCGGAAGAATATATTAATGAATTATGCTAACTAGATTTTATTTGCATACACAAATTAAGTTAGTTATAAATGGACTTCCACTATAGCTGAGAAAAGCCCATAGTTCTAATGATGAAGGTTATGTTTGTTGTGTTCGCGTTGGCTCAGTGGATATGGACTCAGCATGGTGTTGTAATGAGCTATAAGGACTAGATAGGTCTTGGCTTCGATTTGAGTTAGCTGATCTGAAGCCAGGGTAACAGTGGCAACACAACAACAACAACTTGCATTTATATAGTGCCTTTAACCTAGTAAAACATCCCATGGTGCTTCACAGGAGTGGTTATCGAAAAAAATTTGACAGTGAGCCACATAAAGAGATATTAGGATAGGTGACCTAAAGCTTGATCAAAGAGGTAGGTTTTAAGGAGTGCCTTAAAGGAGGAGAGAGAGGCAGAGTGGTTTAGGGAGCGAAAACCAGAGCTTAGGGCCTAGGCAGCTGAAGGCACGGCTACCAATGGCAGAGCGATGGAAATCGGGGATGTTCAAGAGGCCAGAATTGGAAGAGCGCAGAGATTTCAGAGGGTTGTAGGGCTGGAGGAGGTTAGAGAGATAGGGACGGGCTAAGAATGAGAATTTTAAAATCGAAGCGTTGCCGGACTGGGAGCCAATGTAGGTCAGTGAGCACAGGGGTGATGGGTGAACAGGACTTGGTGCGAGTTAGGACACGGGCAGCAGAGTTTTAGATGAGCCCAAGTTTATGGAGAGTGGAAAATGGGAGGCCGTCCAGGAGAGCATTGGAATAGTCAATTACCTTCAACCACCCTGGGCTAGAAGGGGAGGGGGGTGGGGTGGAAATCAATCGGATTAATATCCAGGTGTAAAATACAAGTGATGGCCCCAAGTTCAAGACTTGTATCTGGGTTGACACGTGAAGAATGGCCTCTTGAGCCAGGAACCAGGGGACAGTCGTCAGCACACATTACCACCTTCCGGAAAGGAGAAAATTGGGTTGCAAAGGAGGTTGTGATCATTGGATTATTAGAATGCTAATCGAAGGGAAATTTGTAAATGGAAATGAACTTGATGAATAGATTTTCCTCTATCTCACGCACTGTGAATGCATTCTACACAAACAGATTCATATCTCTGTGTTTAAATATACAAATATTTGTACATTTCTTGAGTGTGCTTGCTTCATTTGGATTCTTTTAATTAAATATTTGGTGCAACCCAACATGTAGAGCGGAGTGCTCAAGACTTACCTCAGTTATAGATTGCTAAAGCCATCAAGTCAGGTTGCCTTTGGGATGAATATTGGTCATTGTGTTCTCTTCTCACAACAGTTACACTGTTTTTCTACAGTCTGACTGCGATATCAAGACTTTCAGCATTTGACAGGATGCACCGTCTCCAGGAAAAGACTATAGGCACAGAGTTAAAATCTGTTTAAGTACATAAGTGTAGGGTTCGACACAAGGACTTGGCTAAATTAAAGAGACGTGTCGGGTTCCTTTACAAATAAAACTGGTGCACTTTTTACTGATCCATTTTTAAAACAAATGTCAACTGCTTCTGTTGGTAATTACGGTTTGAAAGTAGATTAACCCTTAACCCTCAGCACCCTGAATGGCCATGATGCAAAGGCAATAGAGGAGTTGGTAGAAAAAAAGGTGACTGGGAACAAAGAGTTAATAATACCTAGTCCATGTGCCCTAACGTCAGTGATTAATCCGTAGGCTGGTGCTTTCCCCTTAGGGATGGAGAACTTTCTTAAACAAATGACAAAATTGGGGACATTATACCTAGACTTCAATAAATAAGTAGCTTAAAACATAAAAATGAACTCTGAAAGTACACAGTATTTCACTGACCACAGAAGACAAATCCCCGAGGGTGACTGTGTTGTCAAAACATAGCCGACGCTTTCTGCAAAGCCCAATAAACGTGTGTCACTGGATGTGCCTGTGGATTCCAGCCCCTGAGCTTCATTAGAGGATACTCTGTGTCAACTCCATTCAAATTGACTTCCCCCCATCTCTTTTGTTTAACACTAAAAGCAGGGCTGGTGAAGGGGAGGTTTCTGCACAGTGGGAATGAAGGGAGGGAGGCAAATAGATGGGGGTCTAAACTTAGTCCCTGTGCTGTTGCGAAGGCTGCTCCCTCAAAGCCAGTATACCTTGCTGCTTTGCAACTTTGAGTGAAGTGTTCAATGAAGGAAATCAGTATTGGGTTACGTTCTGAACATTTAGAGGACATTTTCAGGCAGGTGTGGCACTTCTTTGAAGTTACTGTACAACAAGTGGAAAACCTAAACAAGCAAAGCTAAAACCCAGGAGGGCACAAGGCTTCCCAAAATAGCCCCAGCGACGCCACTGCATAAAGGTCAGGAAAAAGTTCCTTTTAGGTGATATTCAAGCCTTTAATAGCTCCCAGCCAGTTTTACAATGATAATTTTCTTCATTGCAAGGAGAAAACAGACTACTTATCGTCTACCTGTCCATGGCAGTCTGGAAGTAGCAGTAATCTAATCTTGCTTGTTTAGGTGGGGGGGTGGGGGGGGGGGGGCGGTAGAAGAGTGCCTGTGGGCCTCCCCAGCACTGCTTTAATTACTACAAGAGCCAGGGCTGGATTCAAGTTGCACATTAGGCCCTTGCTGAGATCACTAATTATAATATCAGTTTTCCTCAAATTGGCCAGACTGAATGGCTGTGGTGGCAGAGGTGACTTAAAGTTTAGCAAGTATGAGGGCGAGTTTACCGGCTCCTGCCGTGATCCTTGCCACGAATTCACCCCTGAAAACCAACAGTTGCCACAAACAGTGGGATCCCTCTTCAATCACCATTAGAAACACTTTATTTCCATCATACGCAACCTCAGCACGCTATGAGACTTAAACAAGAACATTCTGTGGTGAATGCTCGCAACTGCCGAACCAGAATGAATTACTATTTGTCACCGAAATAAATACTACTCGCTGGAGCTGCTGGACAATTAAACTGACATATTTTTCCCGCTTGTCTTTCAGTGCCTTTAGTCCGCATTCAATTTGTAAACATTTTTTTTTTCACTTTCTTGAGCTGTGATTTCCTTTGGAAGAAGGTTTCCTTTCCAGGTCTGAAGAGCTGAACATGTAGATGCGGGGGGGGGGGGGGGGGGGTGCAGAGAGAGTAAAACACATTACATTTGGCACATTGTTCGAGGAACAACTTTTGTTAGGAGCCTTCAGGGTAAGAATATTGATATCAGAATAAGGATAGCGAAGCAAGAAATGGGGGATTATATTTAACACAACGGAGAATATATTTTCAGGCTATAGGGCAACATCTGACGTGAAACCACATCGCGAGGTAGGACTTTTTTTTTTAAATGAGCCTTAGAGCAATTTATTACACAAGGAGACTTCCGAATTTTTCCTTAGTGATCGAAATGTGTTTTATAATTTTAAGCTTTTTTATATCTGTTTATCATTGCTTGTAGTTTGCTAGCAAATCTCAACGTTCCTGAGGTTGTGAAGTTTGCGGAGAAACAGAAGAAGGAAATAAATGCCCGCTTTCTATTCTTCAAAAGATTCTCCCACTTCCATGGCATCTTGCTGTGCTTTCTTTGATTTAAAGCTGCAGGATTTCCATAGACAGGGCAGTGCTCATTTAAGGTTTAAAATATGTGCCTCATTTTCTTTTAATGACGTTTTCTCAGTTGTGTCATCTGTTGAGAGTTATGATTTAAACAGCATATTACTGAAGTGTAAAACAAGTATTAATCCTGACTTTCAACATTCTGGGGAATAATTACATCAGGGAAAATAGGTGAAAATTGCAAGGTAGTCCTGTAATAGATCATTTAAAAAGTTTTAGAAAGATATTTCCGCTCTCGTATTGGATGGGATTTTGAATGACAGAAGAGTCAGAATGTTTTGATGTTTTAATTATGGGAATGCGTTGCAACATTATTGAAATATAGAGCAAGCAAAATCATTCCCTTTGCCACGAATGTAGTAAATCGGTGACTCCAGCTTGGACTGGGAATTGCAGGCAAAACAAACTTCGAAAACGTCGACATTGTATCTGTGAAAGGAAATGGAGCGAACGTTCCTTTTGAAAGGAGTGAGAGACGGACAGGAATTCTGTGCTCAAATAACGCTTCACTTTTTTTTATTTCTCTGTCCAATATGCTACAGTTTTAGGATGTAGTGTTAATAGTACGGATCTTTTGCAGGGGGAGCAGTAAGGACATTCGTCCTAGTGATCGCCTCCTGTGCTCTCTGATTGAGGTGTACTTGCAGTCAGGTTGTAGCGGTGAGTTGCCGATGTTGAAATTAGTTCTTTTAGAAATTAGAGAAGGTGGCTCTTCGACTCCTAAAATGTCTACCTCTGAAATATGGCACTTGTGGATATTTCCTATGACAGTATTGAATATATATATATATGCACGCACACATAACATTTTATATATCTGTACATTCTGTACTCATTATTTCAGATTAAAGAAATGAAGTGAGTTTCTGTCCTGTTGAGTAAAATGACTGAGTCACTTCACCTGAAAGCAAGTACATTCGTGTTTAATGTTACGTTTTTGTTTAGTACATCTGAATGAAAATGAGCATGTTAGCAAAGGACTATGAAATTACTCTGTTTCTTACCAGAATGCTGCAGTTTAGGAAATGTTCCCCCGATTTAGATTTACAACTCAAATCCTAACATTTGTCGTCAAAATCTCTCACTGAGAACGATTTTGAAAGCAAAAGCAGTTTTCACCATTCAAAGTTCTGGAATCAAATTAAAGGTGTGGGAAAATCGAGTTGCAGGAGTTATTTCGAGCTAATAAGATTTCCTTACAGTATTTACAAATGCTACACTCTCGATGACTTGTGAATACAACGGGGTGTCAGACTAGCTGTTTATGAATGTGTTTCCTCGGTGCTAAACCTTTGTTGCTTAACAGGTGACATCTGCGATTCAACGTGGAAAGATGCTTCACCTCGAACCATCGCAGCTCCTCGACTCTTAATTTGTTCAGATGTGAACTGACGGTTTTCCTCCATTCTTTGAGACGCACGGAAATGCTGAGGCCATCTGACGTTTGCACATCTCAGGTCTTCAGACATCTGATGAATAAAGGAGGCCCCTGTCCTGTCGCCCAGGCTTCTCAGTAACTTGACCTTGGTTTGGTAACTGTGATCGGCAACTTGAGGTACTTGGAGCTCCTCTGTCAGCTACATGATACCTCTCTGACCGGCACTGAAAGCACTCCATATTTTATTAATTTCTAATCAAGCGATCTCATGCATATAAAATATGGATTTTTTTCATTTTAAATACTGAAACTGTAGACGCTTGTAATGGACATAATTCGTGTGAGTGATATCCTTTGCACCAGAGTTAAGTTCTTTTCTCTAGATAAATTGCCCCTGTGCCTTGTTGAATCAGACTAATCAGCTCATCAAACAGACTGATAAATCTTTACATACATTAAATATGTAGCTTTCCTTTTTTTAACTGTTGACTCACAAAATCTCCACATGCTCTATTAAGCATTTAACGTTTGAGAACAAGGCAACATGGCATTTTTTGTCTTTCATTCAACCTAACTAGATATTAAAGAAGAGCCCCATTACTCGGTGTTCAAAGGCAGATTTTCTAAAGGCTTCTTACTGAACCATGTGCACCTGTCTTACGTAAACCAAACAGCGATTTTTCATCTTTCAACTTCTAAAGATCAGTAGACGTAGAACAATATGAGAACCTGGCCCTTAGTAGCGCTGATAAATACTGTGCTGTGGTCTAAATATTAACAGGTCGGGTTGAGACAGAGCGTAGAATGAGTTCAATTCCTAACTGAGGGATCTCAAGTCAATTCAAAATCAATTTTTCACAATGTATGAAACTGTATATGTTCTAGATGGACAATTGGTATTAGCGAAAGTCACTGTAAAAACCTGGGTAAATGTACTTCAGCCTGTCGACTGAGTGCCAAACGACCAACAGCACCTTGGAAACCAGTCTGGCCTGTGAAACCAGAAAGGCTTAACGCAAAGTTAATCTCCGTAAGTGTTTTTGAAAGCATTACTTCACTTTTAAACAGACTTGTTAAAAATCACCTGCGGAGTAACTGTCAGGTATAGCACAACAAAGTGTGCAAACGTTAATTGCGCATGTGTTAATTAATAAATACCAAAATGCTGCAGGAAAATGCTTGCTAACAGCATCATTGAAAGTTTGAATGTTAACGTATTCTGTGTCCACCTGCGTTTTTGCTCTGATGTTAGTAACATCTATTTCCTCCATACCCAGCATGAAATGCTGGTGTGCACGTTTGCAAAATAACTCGCTGCTAAAGGCAAAAGGCACTGTATTGTGTCAGGGATGCAGTCTGGTATATGGCAAGAATGACGGTGTTTATTCTATGGGTTCCCTCCGACTATTTACCAAGTACCTCGGTGTCAAAGATGAAAAGTCACTGGTCCTGTAGTGTTGAATTTTTGGACAATAACACGTCAGTAGTTTCTGTAATATTTCGAGATGAGCTCTTGGGGGTCCAATTTGCACAAGGGTGAGGTATGAGGCGGTAGCTCCAACCAAAGTATGAAGTCTCTGCGCTGTTTTCACGTTTTATTTGTTTTAGTTTTCTTCAACAAAACTAATGCATAAAAAATAGTGCATTAAAAAGTCCTCATTTAAGGACAAAATATCCCGTGGGTTGAAGTGAGCAATGTAAATTACATTTAAGTGGGTTCTTTTGAAGGAATTTGAAAGCATATGGCTGTTATTATTCATTGGGAGCAGATTGCAAGTATTTCTGTTCAATGAGCTCTTGCTGTTGGCCGTGGCTCTGAGTCAGAAGGTCGTGGGTTCAAGTCCCACATCACAGACTTGAGCACAAAAATTTAGGCTACCACTCCAGTGCAGTGCTGAGGTGCTGCTGCACTGTTAGAGGTGCCGTCTTTCATAGGAGATGTTAAACTGAGGCCCCGTCTGCTCTCTCAGGTGAATGAGAAAGTTCCCATGGCACTATTTCAAAGAAGAGCAGGGGAATTATCCCCAGTTCTGACGAAAGGTCATGGACCTGAAACGTTAACTCTGTTTCTCTCTTCACAGATGCTGCCTGACCTGCTGAGTGTCTCCAGCATTTTCTGTTTTTATTTCAGATTTCCAGCATCTGCAGTGTTTTCTTTTTGAATTATCCCCAATATTTATCCCTCAATCAGCATCACAAAAAACAGATTATCTGGTCATTATCACATTGCTGTTTGTGGGAGCTTGCCGTGTGCAAATTGGCTGCCGTTCAAAAGTACCTCGTGGGCTGTAAAGCACTTTGGGATGTCCTGAGGTCGTGAAGGACACTATATAAATGCAAGTCTTTCTTTTCTGTTGCCCATTTATGCCTTGCAAGCAGTTTTAGTGTTTTCCTGTAAACTTCTAAATCTCATCATTAGAAACCAACTGTGTAGACCTACTACAGTCACAACTATTTGATTTCTTTCCTGTGTATTAAGCCTTCCTTTTATTATTTATTTGCCAGTGCGCTTCAATGTAACTCATTGTGTGTGTACAGCACTCGGGACAGTCCTGAGAAATGTGGAGTGCTCTGTAGATAGATGCAGGTGTCACAAATATTTATGTTACATTTATTTTGAATGCGTTTGTTCTCTTTTAAAATTGATGATAATTCTGTGAGGCAAATACAATATTTTCTTCCATGAGATTTTTTTTACACCCTTTATTTTGCCGCTTTGATTTCCGAGATGGATTTTTATTGTACTTTCCCCTCTCTTTCTGAAAGCACTAACATGGGCTGGGATATAGTACCATGGGCGCTAGTGCCCATCAGTCCTTTACCCTGGAGACAGTTCTTAGAATAATAGAATAGTACAGCACAGAAGGAGGTCATTCGGCCCATCGAGTCTGTGCCAGCTCTATCGAAGAGCAATCCAGTTAGTCCCACTCCCCGCTCTTTCCCCATATCCCTGCGATTTTTTTCTCCTTTATCCAATGCCCTTTTGAAGGCTACTATTGAATCTGTATCCACCACCCTACCAGGCAGTGCATTCCAAATCCTAATCACTCGTTGAGTAAAAAAGTTTTTCCTCATGTCGCCTCTGGTTCTTTTGCCAATCTCCTTAAATCTGTGCCCTCTTGTTATCGACTCTTCAGCCATTGGAAACATTTTCTCATTATTTACTCTATCTAAACCCTTCATGATTTTAAACACCTCTATCAAATCTCCTCTTAGCCTTCTCTGCTCTTAGGAGAACAACCTTCATGTGGGACCCCAAGGCAGGGAACGTCAGCAGGGCATGTGACTGCAGGAAGCATTACACGGTGGGTTTTTATTTGTAGGAGACTTAGATGAACTTTTTTATTCTGAAGAGGAGATGGGCGAGGGGTCAGTTATAGGTGGGCATTGCACAAGTCTATTCAATGTAATGGCAGGTACAGTAAATCTTCAGCTGGAGGGGAGCTTTGACAAACATAAATATGTAGTTTATGAGTACAGTTACCACTTTAATGTTGATTACTTTAATTGACGACAGGTATCATCATCAATTAGGAGGTAGCACGTGCCCCCTTCTTAAAGGGGCACACCCCATAAATTGTAAATTAAACAAAAATTTAAATGAAACTTAACAAATCAAATAACATTTTATCCCAGGGGGTGATGAATCACTCCAGTCCCTCCACTGCCCAGCGGTAATGGAAGGTTGAGTGTAGTTATAGCTCTGCGTGAAGCTGGTACAAAACTCTTACTGCATGACTGAGGGTCTGCCTGTTTTGCTTAGAGTGGGTAATGTGGGGGAAGGAGGGGGGAGGGCGCAGGGAAGGGAAAGCTTCCTTGTGCATGCAGCCTTCTGTTTGTTATTGCATGTCTTGAAGATAAACATGTTTCCCATTACCTTTTTTTTGTCAAAAATCGTAATCTTCAAAATCTTATCATTAAACTATTCTACAACCCGGTGGGAACAAAGTGTAGAATAATACACAGGACAGCCCTTTGTTTGAACAACACACACACACACACACACACTCTCTCTCACACACACACACTCACTCTCTCACACACACACACACTCACACACACACTCACACACACACTCTCTCACACACACACACACTCACACTCTCTCACACTCACACACACACACACACACACACTCACACTCTCACACTCACACTCTCTCTCGCACACACACACACACTCACACTCTCACACTCACACTCTCTCTCACACACACACACACTCACACTCTCTCAGACACTCACACACACACTCTCTTTCTCTCACACGCACACACACTCTGAGGAAAGTGGAGAATTCCAAGTTTAGACGTGCCGTTAGTGATCCCACGGCCTTCAAAGAGTTACAGCTGACTTTTCCCTTTTCACGTGCCTCGTAAGGACAATCTTAAAGCCATAATGCAGAACTTTCCACTCTCCTCATTCATTTTCCTTGCAGCATTCCGAGCTGTATTTTGACATTTTGGATAATGCATGAGATAGCAGCTTTTTCAAAAAGATTATTAGGCGGCCACCTTCTAGTTGGTGGTAGCAGTCTGCAGAGTCTGGAGCTGTAAAATTATTATTTTTTTCAGAACCAAAGGTTTTTCTCCAATAAAAGCCGTTACTAGGCCTTATAAAAATAAGATATTTATTGCCAAATTTGGACAGGGAATTGTTGGCATCTTTTATTTATATGGGATTTTTTTTAAGTAATATACACAATAATGTAATATGGCCTTGTAAAATGTGAAAGAGCAAACATATGTATTATTATTAATTATCACTCAAACATTAAAAGAAAAGGAAAACAGGCTTGAGGTCAGATTTGAAAAGGGGGCCATGCAAACACTGCCTGTGTTAGAACACAGCAGATCTTCAAAGGAATGAAACTCAGCAGGTTCTATAATGGGCTGGCAGTGAAGATTAAAATTTACCCCATAGTCTAATGGACAGCTACGTATGCATCATGGAAGATAGCTGGGACTGTGTTGCTTATACGATGATAGATGTCCAGGAGCATGGGTAGGAGTCCACATATATGATAACAATTACTTAGCAATGTGTCTAATGTAGGTTAACGGATAGGTTAGGAGTGTGTTACTAGACAGCAGCACATCGTAGAATCATAGAATGACATAGCACAGAGAGGAAGCTGTCCAGCCCATCATGCCTGTGCCGACACAGCAAGAGGTTTAGTCAAACACGGAGAGTGAAGCTCAGGTGGATCAACATCATCTGAACTATCAGAAGTGGATGATAAATAGTATAGACATATAGGAGGTCATTTTGACTTTCTGCAATGGTGCAAAATGGGTCAATGGAAGTAAAAATTCGGGAGGGATGTAAAACGGGCTGCTCCTCGCTATCAGCTGTTTTACACTATCGACACAAAATCAAATCTACCCTATAGCAACTAACATTAATCTATATATATTTATATCTATATATATAAAATGGTCCATCTCTCTTTCCGTCTGTCTTTCCGTCTGTCTTTCCGTCTTTCTGTCTTTCTGTCTGTCCGGCTATACAATCAAAAGTTATAGATCGTACCTACACATATGTTATATCAAAAGAAAGCTTATCATTAGGGGACTCTCATAGGTGTATTTACTTTTGGTCAGACAAAAATTGTTCCGACAGTATACAAAAAAGATTTTTTAAATGGCAACATTCGCTCATTAACGTTGAGTGACGTGATGGTGACCAATCGTACAGGGGATTAACCTGATGGTTGACCAATCGGTGCATCACAGGGGGCATTTCATTGTGTGTGTGGGCGGGCCTAATCCTTCTGAGCTGAGGTGAGTGGCCGCCATCTTGATTCCTAACTCTTCATTTATTTTTCCCACTTTCTG